>NC_091094.1:16179230-16483269 GCF_024713975.1 Paralichthys olivaceus
TTATGCGTAAGAAGGGGGTAATGCATTGGTCTCTACGTGTTATGTAAAACGTGAGGATGTACTGACTGTGTGTGTCGTCTGCAGACTCTGGGACATCTGGAGAAGGCCGTGGTTTTGGAGCTCACACTCAAGCATGTGAAAGCCCTCACGTCTCTTCTGGAGCAGCAGCAGCAGAAGATCCTCGCTCTGCAGAATGGCATGCAAATCGGTGAGCGGCGGATCACTTGCACACTCAAATGCACATATAGAACAAGATGTTTTTGCTGGACAGGCTGCAGAACACACAGTGACAGGAATATGAAGGAGTTGAAGGCAAATGAGTAACTTCAGATATAGCCTTAACTGTTGAAAACCAGACTAAAAAAACAACAAATGTTAAGTTACAGTTTCTGACTTGTGGTTTTCTTGCTGTGTTTACAGAGCAGCCTCCCGTCAGCCAGGAGAAGTCAGAGGAGATGTTCTGCTCTGGTTTCCACATGTGTGCAAAGGAGATTGTTCAGTTTCTAGCCAACCACGAGACAGACGGAGACTTCACGCCATCTCATGTGATCAATCACCTTCACAAGTTGGCTGCAGAGGTACTGCAAAGTCCAAACCGGCCCCGAACCCCTGTCAGCCCCCGACACGAGGAGAACCCCAACTATCACCAGCACCAACCTCATAAGGAGATGCACACCAGCTTACCGCCCAAACCCAGCGAGGGATACGGGAGGAACTGTGTGCCTGTCATCCAGCGAGCGTATGCTCTGACAAGCAGCGAGCAGAGTGGCAGCGATACAGACACAGACAGTGGCTATGGGGGAGAGCTGGAGAAGAACTATGGCCAGGAGAGCCAGCTGAAGCGAGCGCTGGGAGAGAGGCAGAGCTCTGGCATCAAGCAGGAGGATGAAGAGCCACGTCACAAACGACCCCGGGTGGAGTCGTCAGAAGATGAGCTGCTCTCGGGTGGGGAGTCGTCAGCTTCATCGTCCTCAAGTGGTTACGGTAGTTACATGAGCGTATCCCCTAATCATCCACCACCCCCACCACATCCTCTCTGCATGCCTTTCTACCTCATTCCACCCTCCGCTGCAGCCTACCTGCCAATGCTGGAGAAATGCTGGTACCCTGGGGCCGTGCCCATGCTCTACCCTGGCATGGGAGGCTCTGCACCAGCCATGTCCAGTGAAAGACCGTCGCCACCTCAGCTAGTGATGTCTCCCAGGGGAGGCTCTCCAGCCCCAGCCATATCGCAGACCCCCATGGACTCCCCTGCCCTCCTTCAGGCATTAAAGCAGGTACCACCCCTCAACCTGGAAACCAAAGACTGAGAAGTCCTGTTGTAGTGACCCCTGGAGCAGAGACAGTAGTCGGAAGCAGAAGAAAACTGAGCTGTTCCATTATCCAATCCATCCTCATTCCTCCCCTCCGCTACTCAGCCTGGAGGTCAAACAGCAAACGAGAGGACTTGTTGAAATGATCAAGAAGAGGTGGAGGGCGGAGCTGCATCCGTCCGCTCATGCAGGACGCAGAGCTCCGGTTGAATGTTAAATGCTCAGTGATAAAACTCAGTGCAAATGTATCATATAAACTGGACCTGCCCTGCACACACACACACACACACACACACACACACTTGGTTGAATGTAAAGAGAGAAATGTTTTAGATGCTGCTGTTAAAGTACAAATGCCGATGACACTGATGCATTTCACTTGTAGCTGTTGCGATAGAGACATGCCATCTAGAAATCATTGCACCAAAACGTCACCCAAAGTTTGTCGCCTGTGTCCTGTAAGTCACCATTATCATAGAGGAAAAAGCCCTTTGTACCACACATTGTGACGAGAGACGTCGTACATCCGAGGGTTTCCTTACGTGTGTACAGACGAGAGCGAGGCTGCACACAATTCACGGGTGAAGGAACGGTCGCCACGTGACCACACTGAATGAGACGTCTTGTTTTTCATTGACTAACAGACCGCTGAGATGGAGTTTCTGTAATTATTGTTCATATACTTCATGTAGATTTCTGTTTTTTGATACCTGTTCTCGCACTCTTGTCAGACAGGAGGGAGGGAGGAGCAGAGTGGACAATTGTACGTGGTGTACTCAGAAACTGTGTACATACTGTAGCACTGTGCTGGACCAGGTCTGCATACTCAACATCTGTTTCTGCTCAAGTCAAACCTGGTGTTTGTTCTTGCTGTTGCCTTTTACTTGTGAAAAAGCTGATAAATCTCAGATGTTCATTCTCTGTACTGCATAGTATGAATACTGGAGTCAAAATGAGCGAGGAGGAGAGAAGTGAATGTACACGTTTTACCAGAGGACTAGTTTTCTATAGAAAGAGGTACTTGAGATTTATATTTTGGGACCTACACGAAAGATGTTTGATGTACATATTTTGTCTATAAATGTTGATATACATTATATAAGTGTATTAATAAAGTATTTTTTTTCCCGTGGAAATTTGCTTTGACTCTATGTGTATGAAAGGGAACCTTGTGTGTGTGTGTGTGTGTGTGTGTGTGTGTGTGTGTGTGTGTGTGTGTGTGTGTGTGTGTGTGTGTGTGTGTTCTGGTCTTTCTCATGCTGTGGTGAACCAAATCTGATTACTCAGTCACATTATGGGGACTTGTCTTCTTTATGGGGACAAAAAAGCAAGTCCTCATAATGTAAATAATTACATTTTAAGGTGGAGACATGTTTAAAGGTTAGGTTTAGATTTGGGTTAGGCTTAGAGTGTCTAGAAAATCATTATAAGTCCATGTAAGACACCAGTGCGTGTGTGTGTTCCTGTACTAATACTTTGTGAGGACCATCTTAAGCATAGACCCTACAGAGTGAGGACATTTTTGGAAAGTGAGGACATTTTGACCAGCCCTCACTTTTTTAAAGGGCTGTTTGAGAGTTAAGACTTAGGGTTATGATTAAAGGTAGGTTTAGGTTAGGGTTCGGCATTTCATTTGAATGGTTAAGTTTAACGTAAGGGGCTAGGGAATGCATTATGCCAATGTGTGTCCTCACTAATACAGAAGTACAAACGTGTGTGTGTGGGAGTTTGTGTGTCAGAGAAAACAGCCAGGCTGGAATGAAATTCAATCTGTCCAGATTTTGTTCTTTTGCGGCACCAAAACATTCATGTCACAGGGAACACTTACGTAATGGCGGAGCTGCAGCCTTCCCTCCTGCTGCTGAACCGTCTGTTTCCGCTAAAACAAGTAAACATACACATGTAAACAGTTTCAATGAATCTCCTGAGGAAATAATCAGGATCAATCTGCATGACAGTGAGCCATTTCCCATGATTCCTATACCAGCTGTATAAAACCCCTGAAGCGTGATCTCTCTCTATATTTACTCTCCCAGCTCTGCACTCTACATACTGCAGACAGTAGATCACAAGCATGTACGCTACATATCACCACAGCCTGTGTTGTGCAATCATATTTCTCAGCTGTCATAGTGAGTGCAAATATAGCCTCATCTCCTGTTGCACATATCAACACATTTGCATTTCAACACCAGCATCTGCTGCTCAACATCAAAACTCTTGAAACACATATCATTATGGTTTTTGTTGTTGTATCTGATCTGTAAAATCCTGTCCTGTCACATATATCATATACAGTCTGAGGCCGTGGCCTTTACTCAAAATGGGATTAGTTCCTTCTAAACAGAGTCTTTTTTTGAAGTTGGTTGCATGTTTTCATTGCTGTCATGAGAGGAAATTTGCCAACTGATTTTTGGTTGTGTAACGTACCCATTATTTCTGCCAATTTAATTGCTTTTTATAATTAAATAGTTCCTTATAGACTTCCCAGTGCTTGTGTCCTGAAAGATACATGGTTAAGATGCACTCCATGTAACAACATCTCCAGTTTGACCTTTGCTGCATGTCAGACCCGCCGCTCCCTCCTAATTTTTTCTTCTCTGATCCTCTCTGTCAATCTGACCAATTTAGTGCAAACATTCCACTAAGGAAATCCTTAAGTTTATTACCTCCACAAAGGAGGTTGTGTTTTGTCTGCTTTAGTTTATTTGTGTATCTGTTAGTGAGCAAGATAACGCAAAAAACTACTTTCTGTGTAGGGATGGGGCATAATCCAAAGAAGAACCCATTACTTTTTGGTGTGGACTCGGATCAAGATCAGAACTTTATTTTCTTTTGAGAGATTTTTAGTTTTTTAACCTTTTCATTGATTTCTCAGAGAAGAATTCATGGATCTTGATGTAAAAAAAATCTGACATGTTTAGGGGACAGATATTTTTGAGGGTGAGTAATTTGCTGCAGATCCAACAAAAATCAGTTTCCAGTGAATTTAAATGTGGATTCATGAGGGGCCTTGGCGGAGATATGCCCTCTGCTGACTACCATTGTAGTTATTTTAGCCACACACCTCATTCCAGCAGATTCCCAGAGTAATTAAAATGCTTATGTTTATGAAAATGTCAAAATGTCTGATAAGTGATACCCACTTCTAAATAAGGGCTGCCAATTCTGTCCTGACCTTTTATTCTCTCCTCCATCAAGGCTTAAACATAAACATACTACTAGTTCATTGACACTTTACTGCCACCTGCTGGAGAAATGTACTACCTAAAGCACATTATTAGTCCTCAAAGGATAAATATGTCCCAAAACTATTATCGGTCTCTTTTTAATATTTTCCTCTCTGGAGACCAGTTTGTTTGACTCACACCAACTACTGACCTGATCAACTTCTGTCTCAGTGGGTGTGTTGATAAGGGTCCCTGGAAATGTATTAATGACAGATGATCAATTGTCAAGACCCCAACTGTAATCATGACACCCCATGTATTTCAAACTCTTTGATGATGGTTTGACACAATCAACGATATCACAAAATGTAACTCGTATTTCCAAATAAAATCAATTTGTAAGTTATTTTTTGTGACAATGCCCCACAACTTGAATATGTTGAATGGGAAAAAACATACTAGTTCCTAGTATCCTATTAATAATATATACAGCATATAATTATAACAATAATTTTAATTTCAACCTGCAGCCTTCCGAAATAAGACATTACTCAAAAATAATGTATTTGTAACAATTTACTTATATTTATCTTGATGTTGCATTTTAAAATACCTCTGTAAGATTTAAGGTAATCCCCACAACAAGCAAAATCTTACGCCCAGAGAATAATGTAATGATCACATACAAATTCTAGACATATAAAAGCTTGAATGTTTAATCCCTGATACCAGAAAGTAACACAATATCAGGCTCGAGTAAATTCATATATAAATTAATCACAATGTTGTCACTGAGAAAACCTCATTATTTCTTTTCACAGAACCATTAGTGTTAATGTTCACCTCCACAGTCTTCTTTATATTTGGCCCTGGTTTGTCTATGAGGACGGAGGAATGAGTGATGCCTGTGGATACTGGAATGAGAGGATACATTTGTATTACGAAAGCCAACAGCTCCTGTCACGATGTTTGGTCGCAAGCTGAAGATCTCCAGGGTAGGGAGAGGACCCTGGAGTGAAGGAAAGACCCGAGTAGACGCCTGGTGCTGGGGCTCCAAAGCTGTCTGGGGAAGGAGGGATCTAGAGATGTGTGATCCGTGGCCTCGATTGGGCTGAGATTTACAATGAAGTGTGTTGTGAGGAGGGCTGAGTGAAAAAGAGAGACTCCGTGGGACAAGGGTTGGACCATTGGCACCAAGACGCAAACCCAAACGTTGCACTTTCCTCTGAGGTTTGGTGTGTACCGATAAAGTCTGTTCAGACCCCAGACTTTGGCGGGACCTGCGAACACTGGAAGCATTCTGGGAATTCTGAATGTCTGTTCTCACTTCACGTGCCCTCTTTGGGGACGTCGACTTCAGCTGCCTCTTTTTCTCTTCAACAGCGCAGTTCTCTTTGTCTGAACGGCGAAAAGCAGCAATCACATGGGGCTTATGGCATGATGGATTACTATGTGATGCTTCAGCCTCCTCTGAAGATGAATGGTCTGATGGGAGTTGGGCAGTGACAGGTGCATTAGAAATAACACTTTGCCGCTGGAGGAGAGGTCTGGGCTGCCTTACTGCGGTTCCTTCCACCAGCAGGCTCATGCCCACGTAGTGAGGAATATCTACTGCAGCCTGGAAGGGTGAGAAAGATAAAAACAGATGTCAGTATTGCATCTATTATTCCCCATTCATTGCTTTAAGATATACAGTATTCCCACCTGTTTGTAGATTAGCTTGAAGCCTCCTGTGTAAGCAGTAGAATCAGAGCGCCAGTCCAATACGACCCTCAGTGTGTCGAGCTGCACAGCGGGGCAGAGGCGGGCGGTCACAGCAGTGGAACAGGCCATGGTCGGACTTGCATTGATCTCCAGGAGCCAGGGCCTTAGATCTCTGCCCAACATAAAGTCTGCTCCGTAGAGCTCAAAGCTCGCCTTGCGGGGTTCCACTAGGTCCTGGGCAGTCTGCAGGGCATGGATCACTGCCTGCTGCATCCCAGGGACCACCACCATCTCCCACTGCGCCCCACAGCCCTGCTGCTGCAGAAAAGCCTTAAACTGGGAGCAGGACCACATGTTGTCCGGGGGCACGCCTGGATGGCGGTCACAAGATGGCTGGAAGTGCTTCTGGATAGAGTTGTTGCACAGGTGGATTGAGCTGAGGAAAATTAACAAGGTTTGTCCCTGAAAGTAACTGCAGCTACATTTAGCCAAACTACAAGTATATGATTCGTTTCATCTTGTTTATACGACCCTGTCTGACCTGTCCAGAGTGTTTGTTGTGTAGGGCTGAGTGGAGAACCGCAGGTAGCACTCTCTGTAGAACCACACAGTCAGAGGGTTCCAGTCAGTCACCAGGAACCACTGACGGAGGTCGAACTTGGTACCATGGACCAACAGAGGACGTTCAAGGTATTTCTGCACCACCCACTTACTCTCCTTGGTAAAGGCTCTGTCTTTGTCCACGAGTGCCAAAATCTCTTCTAGCCGGTTCATACACATAATGCCTGCATGGTGGTGGTTGCGATATAACATGAAAAAGAAAACAAAACAAAAAAATGAATGGTCTTTAAATCTGAGCTCCAGTATTTTGGTTGTGTATAAAATTGCCAGTATTCCCCTCATCATTTGATCGTTATCACTGTACTTCCGTAACATTCATAAGAAAAACAGATTTTTTGAGCATTTAAGTATCGTGCAACCTTAATGAAGCAGAAGTAACATCACTGTGTGACAATATGTTAGGTTGGTGAGAGCCTCACCTCGTCCTCTTGACTTGGCACCTGGTTTAATGATCCAGATGTTATTTAGTCCGTCTGTGTCGAGCTGAGGACAAGCCTCCTGCAGTCGGGTCAACATGGCCTGGCAGCGCTCCACAAACACACAGCTACCCCTGATCAATGCACCTTCACTGCACACAGACATTTTATTAGAAGTGCAGATGATGTTTATTGACTAATAGATTCATTCAATGTAATTATTTTAGTTTATTTTTTTGTATCATTTTACTGAACTTTTACTTTAATTCAGAAAGTAATTGTGCTTTCTTTAACACTGCAAGATTGGGGGTGTTTTTCAACAGTTTACTTGGTTTCTTAGAAAATAATTAGTGGATCTCAGGGAAGTTCAGGGGACAGATATTTATAACTGTCTGAAATCTGGTGCAGATAAAAAAAATCTGTGAATGTAAATGTGGTTTCATATGGGGGCTGTTGGGCCTTAATGGAGGTATTTGCCCACTAGAATGGAACTGGAACATACAGTATCATTTAACTCTAACTCTATATTTAACCGCAACCTGATTCCTAACATGAACTCTAGATAGTAAATACCTCTGTACCTCACCTGATAAGAACTCATACATATTATGTTGAGATTTACTCTGACATGTACTGCTCATACATTTGAATGCTACTCTGCCATGTGAAGCATTTTATTTTAATTATTATAACTACTTTTAAATTAATTAAGTAGCTGAACTCAAATGAGCAGCTCTTTTACAGTGTGCTATCATGTCTCAGTGTATTTGTCAGTGCATGTGTGTATCTGTTATTTTTGTCTTCTTCAATTTCCTTCAGGGTTTATGAAGTAGTATTGTTTTGGGTTGTACTGAATTTATAGAAGGGTTTTTCCAGCAAACATTAGAGGCTCTGAGAAAAAAAAACATACTTACTGCACAACCATGTAGTAGTTCTGCAGAAACTCTGCCCACTGCTGCTCCTCCACTGTCGGAGGTGTTTGCACAGTCACATCAATATCGCCGTGCTCTAAAACACTGAGAAACTCTTCACACACATGTAAGGCTGTGTCGATCATTTCTGGACAAACGAATCGCTGCTCCACATTATCTGACTCTTAAAAAAGAGAGAATAATTTGTTACATTATCCTTGTCCCGCACTTCATATCATGACATTTCACATGTTCTTTTATTCATTTTACTTTCAGAGATGCTGTTTTTGGCTTTTTGTTTCCCGACCTCTGCTCCCTCTCTCCTCCATCCCCTTGTTTCAACCACATGCTGCAGCAGACTGGTGCAGGCTGTCCTCCTAAAGTCCTCTTGGATTTCACAGCACAGAGCGAGAGACAGAAGAAACATTTACACATGCTATTCCATTCATCTGGTATGTAAATGGGGGATTTTTCCATATTCCATGAACACCAAAACACACAAAAAGTCTTTTTGGCTTCATGTTAATGGATGTCATGAAACAAACCTATAAATGCGTGCTTTTCATCCTCTGCTCCAAGCCTGTAGCATCTTGGAAAGAAGGTATCAGGATCTGCTTTATCAAACCACTGAAGGTTTCGCAGGTTCACACAGAGCCCGACCTGAAAGAAACAGAATTAGACAGATTGGAGGAGACAAACAGAACAAGTTGACCTTTGGCTAAAGTCGACTAACTTTGCATTTTTGTCAGTGAATCATTAGAATCTCTTGAGAAATCAGACCTTGGTGGTGAAAGTTCCCGCATTTGCAAAGTGATTGGTCATTTGGTCATTCCGCAGGGAGCGGCAGTCGATGTAATCCCGTCTTGTTGTCCAGAACAAATATGCTGTTTCGTTTCGGACCAGGCGAGACTAGGTTACATGGAAGTAAGTATTGTAACGTACACGTTCGACTGCTTTCAGTGGTGCAATGTCAGCGTCAAGTTGTTTCGTTCTTACCATGAGGTCAAACGTTTCATCAAGGTTCTCCTCTTTCTCCCCTTCATCCACTCTCTCTGAAAACAAATAAGTAAAGAAGTGTGTGTGTGTGTGTGTGTGTGCCTGCGTGTATAAAGGGCAGGGGTCTATGTTATATGGTAACCAATGTATCATTTATCACTCCAGTGTGCTCCAATTACATACTCTATAGGTTACTCCTGCACTTTTAACTTTAGAAGCTACTCAAGAATATTACTGATCTTTCTTTGAGACAAGACTGTGGATGATTAGACGAAATATTTAATTGTAACTTGTATGGATTTTAGTTTTTCATTTCAAATTAGAGGCTTTTCAATTTGCTGGTTATGTGTGCTCGATCCAGAAACTTTATTTCTCTAAATCTTAATGTCTCACCAGAGACATCAGCGCTGGCATCAGCATCATCTCCATCCTCCTCCTCATCACCATGGCAATGAGATGCTCTCTGAACTTGAGGGGGCAGGCGACGTTCCACCCACCCTCTGGCCCATAAGGCAGCACTGATCACGGGATAGGGCCCTTGCACCGAAAACACTTTCCTCAACTGGTGAAATTTAAAATTTAAAAGGCACCTAGATTAAATTCAAAGAAGAAAGGGAAAATATATTGTGAGTAAAATCTGATTTGTGCATACAATCACCTTGACTGCTTTCTCCACCAATGCCTTAGCTGTTTTCAACCGTTCTGGCCTGATCGCAGGCAGGCTGGGCACACTGCTGTGTAACCTCCCCTCCACTGGAGCCACACTGGACTGTAACACTAACAAAAAAACAGTAATATGAAATTGTCCGAAAATGTTTTTATATATGTGAATATTCAAATGTTCATTTGCTCTCACCTGGCATTTGTTGCATTGTATGTTGTCCTCTCTTGTAAGTCTCAGGTAATCAGTGTAATATGTTCAGTTCACTAACAGAAGAATATGTTATTGTTATAATATTATTATAGATAGATAGAAAGTTGATGATTGGTTAGATGGTCGTAGATAGATTGTTTAAACACTGTGGTTATGTAGAATGGGAGATAGGTCAGTCGGTAGATAAGTGGTAGCTGAGTGGCAGGTAGGTATAGATAGATTGGTTGGTTGGTAGATAGGTAGGTAGTAAGGAGGGAAGGTATAGATAGATAGATAGATAGATAGATAGATAGATAGATAGATAGATAGATAGATAGATAGATAGATAGATAGATAGATAGATAGATAGATAGATAGATAGATAGATACATAAGGTGGCATGTGGTGACTACTTAGTCACAACAGAGGAAGGATACAAATCGGGTCAAGCAGGTATCTAAATCTGGACAGAGCTGACTGTCACACTATAGCTACTTATAGACACATACCCATGCACACAGAGACATGCACATACATACACATGCACTAAAACAAAGCTGATTTGATCATCTCTCTATCTATAACAGTGATCAGGCATGAATACAAGATATAATGCAGCTGATAGTTTACATGAAATACTCACACATACAAACCTAATGGTGTCACTTCCGCATGCAGGGACCTGTCCTCTCTGTCCACTCTGTCCATTCCCTCGTTCCTTCCTTCCTTCCTTAATGTGCCCGCAGAAAGTTCCCATAACAACCACGCATGCTGCCGCATGATGTTTATAGTTGCCATAACGACCGTACCCAGGAGAAACAGGGCACCAAACTTGACCGATGCGCTGAAGAAAGTGGATCAGTAACCTGACGCCATCAGCTGCAGTGAGGCTTACACACGTGCACGCGACACGCACAAGAACAATGAAAGTGTGTGTGTGTGTGTGTGTGTGTGTGTGTGTGTGTGTGTGTGTGTGTGTGTGTGTATTATAATGAATAACATTTTGCGTAATGCCTTATCTTTCCACCAGATGGCATCAAAGGACTTCTGTCTCGTGCTGCAGGATCAATCAGATCCATAATGTCACTGTGTCCTTGTTTTCTCTTTCAACCTTTGAGCTCACTACTGACTTTTACCTTCACGTTCCACCACTAAACTATTATATCCATGTCTTGTTTAATAAGTAATTGTTATTCACATTTGCTTTATACATATGCCTCCTAATTCCCTGTATAAAAATACATAATGTACTTTTTTTTATCTCTGGTACATACATTTGGTGGCTAAATTCACAAATTGTTTGTAATAAAAACGATAGCATCATCTAATAATATAAAACATATTATTAATGATATAGATAATTAATTAATTAATAATGATAGATATTAATGGTGGCCTATAGGTATTAATGAAAAAGCCCAATACATTAAAGTTAAATGTGTTTGAATTCCATAATTGTTACTTACATATTAGTACATACATATCAATAATACAAAAATATCACAATTCAGAGACTGCACTGAACTGTCCATCTTCAAACCATTAAACCCCTCATGACTTCATTACTGTTTTTAATGTGTGATTATATGTGCATTTTATATTTTAGTGCAATTTTATACATGTAATATTTTGCACTATGCAGGACTTGAATGGAGTATTTTTGAATGGTGGTATTACTGCAACAGTTTACTCATTAAAGTATCCAAATACTTTTATAGCAGACTTTTTCAAAGTGAGTAAATATAAAGTTTTGTCTAGATTTTGACATTTGTCTGCTTATATTGAATCGTTTTATTCATTTTAAATTCTTGATGCAGGGTGAAATTCTTTTGTCTACGATGTAAGAAAAAGAAAATAAACTCATTTCTGGTCACAAAGTCCACAGTCCAGCTGCAGAAATGTGACAAGCTGCCGAAGTGGACATTCATTGTAAAGAGTCTATCAGCTCCTGATGGTCTTGGCTGTTTTGTGCTGGATAGCAGCAGTGCGTCGTGTGCCTCTGCGCTCTGATTGGCTGAGGCTGCAGTGATGCTCTCTGCATCCTGCTCCCACAGCCAGGACAGGAGGAGGGAGGGAGGGAGAGGAGCTGGAAGTGCGGCCGAGAAATCATCATAACACAGGGGTCCAAAATTAGCCCTGTCACCGTCTTTCCTCTGCTGGAATAATATGTTTACCCTCAACATGTCTGCAGGAACAGAAGGAGCTGCTGTGGCCAACTTGTGACCGCTTTCTTCTAAAAGAGAAACGTCCTCAGTCAAGCACAGAGGCTGATCACACCCTGTCCTCACCTTTACACCCCGCAGAGACCGAGCACGTTAACCCGGAGGCCACCAACATGCCCGTCAACGATCCAGAGAGCATACTGAGCTACCAGGTAAAGTGTGTTTTAAATATATCATCCATGGCGCGCTGCTCTGGCGCGCATGGAACAGCAGAGACCAGGCTGTACACAAGCTCCAACAACTGAGAAATTCTCTGCTCGACACGAAACTCATCATCTGCTGCTGGAATAACACTTTCATAGTTGAGGCACGGTTTGATGACAAGAAAGGATCGGCACAGTTGCAGTTCTTTGTGCAGACCTTGCGTAAAATGCAACAGTGTATGTGCACATTTAACGGAGAGGATTCGGGGAATGATGCTGAGTTGTTGTGTTAGGTTCCTACTCTGCAGGATGCTGCTGCTGCTGCTGCTGCTGTGTGCAGACTGTTGTTGATACTGTTATTCTGAGGTGCAAACACGTGCAGCCATTCCGGTGAGGACATCACATCACAATGCACTGAGAGATGGTGCTTATTGTGACTGTTCCTCTGGCGCACTTCGATTATTGTTAGATTATTGATTAGACGTTGACATATTTTAAAGTCATCACTTATCAAAACGTCATGAGGTGTGCTGTGAGGTGCGTGCACATGACTGTGGAGGTTTGGTGTATTTTGTCAGTCTCGCTAAGAAGACGCGGTATTTTACCCTCAAACGACCTTGACGCCATGCAGCACTCAGTGCTGAGAATCCGTACGGGGTTTTCATTATAGCCAATCCTGGCGACGTGTGGGGGTCAGCGGGTGGTGAAGTGCAGGATTGATCCTTGATGTGATGCGCGATCCATTCGAGTCTGGGTCAGCTGATGACACAGAGCTGAACGAGGAGAGCAGTCAGGACAAATGGAGCATTGAAGGCACCAGAGTTGAGCAATGTTTTTACACATAGTTTGTGTAAAGCAACCATGGTATGCAGTTTAATACATGATGGGCCTACACTCTACAACACTCGTGCAACCATGGTGAATTATAGCATCTGAGTACAGGAGACAGGTGGAGGAGGACCAGAGGTGAGCTGGGAAGTATCTGATATGATTAGACAGCTTTCACACATGGAGCGGAAATTGCAGGAACCTTACTCCTCAAACATAGTTACTCATATCAGTTTCCTGTCACGAAAAAAAGCCTGTGACAATGTGCCAGGTATTCTCTCTGCCTGATATCTGCTTAAATGTTTGCCAAAGCAAAGATGAAGTGTCCCAAGTATTTGAAGGGGTTTTTAGACTCTTTAATTTTGTAAAGTTAAACAAAACACAATGTGAGGATGTGCAAATATTCTGCTATTCACGAGAAAGTCTCTGCATTCAATGTTTTTAAAAGTTATACAGAAGTAGAGATATCTGCACAATTTTGTTTTTGATCTGTTAAATGTGAAATGCCCATCCCACATTTCTAGAGCCAAAAAATAACAAACATATTCAATTTGCATGATATTTAAGATAGAAAAGCAGGAAATCCACACAACTGAGAATCTGGAAACCAGGCTATGTTTTCTGGAAAAAAACATCTAAATGATTAATTGTTAATCATAAATATTTGCTACTGTTTTGTTGGCTGTTTCGGCTTTATTACGTAATATACTGGTAAGCAAACGCTCATATTTTTGGGGTAATTCATATGTCTCACATCTATGTTTGTACATGCAGGGATAAATGTAGTGGCAAAAGTTTGGAATTTCTATTTGAAATAAAATTTTAATATTATAGTAATAAAACTTCTGAGCGTATAAGTATACAAATGTTTGTTCTAGCATCTGAGAGAACGAATCTAAGCTTTATGAAAGTGTGTGAACACAGAGTCTGGGTGAAAGAAAACACATAACCAACCTTTTACAAGTGAATTAAAAGGTACGAGATGAGAACACTATGCTGTTTATTAATTTAGGAAATCTCAGGATGTAAAACAAAACCAAAGAGGAATAATGATTATACATCTAAGGCTAAAGTGCTCCACCATGTAGCCAACAGTCAATATAATGTTTGGATTGATAACTGGGTGACAGAGAAGCACTTTATTGATAGAATATCAATACCATATATTCTCTTCATGTTTAGGGCCATATAGGGATGCTTGGAAATCAATGAGCTCTGGTAGAACAAGCACCAGAACTAAGCGCACAATAAAGCCACATACAATGACATAACATTCACTGAACCAAACTAATCAAGTGTGAAGAGCTTCCTGTGTAAGCATGGCTGTCACAAACATACTGATGTGATGTATGTTTAAGTGATCAGTAACTTTGAAAAAAATATTGTTAAACTTGAGATACTGCAGCTTTCAATCAGCGCTAAGACTGTGACTCTAGTTGTGTTATAATTTATGGCACCCTGCATCATAAATCTGTCACAGCTATAAGTACCATGCACACACGTCTGTTACATGTCCCCCTTTTCAGCTACTGGCCTCCCTCCCAACCTTTCATTTCTATCAGCATGGTGGCAGAGTCCCTTTAGTGGGGAGGGAATGAATATATTAAAGAATGACACTTCTGCACAAATCAAAAGAAAAGCTCTGACCTGTGAAAAGTGTCTCAGTACTCTGAAACATTTCAAAGTACTCAATGTACCACATCTTGTATGAGAACTGTAACATCAACACAGTGAACCCAAAGTCATAAGTTAATGGGAGTCATTTAGTTAACTCCCCAAAATAGGTGAGAATGGGTGAGTGGCAGGTTCACATCCTCTGATATAAAGACTGGGAATCACCTCAACACACACATTCACATTGACAATAGAATTGTATCATCAGAATTTCTGCAGTTTCAATTATAATATACCTTTATCCCTCAAATAATCTTCCTACACAGAAAACAATTAGACAGGGAGGCCTGTGGGGAGGCAGATTTATGTGTGTGTTGTGTTGAATAAGGTGTGTATGACTCATGCTAACCGTGGGCTGAAGCCGTCAAAGCAGCTGCCCCTCTGCTCTCAACCCATCTCCATCAGCTCTCTCCTCTCCCACTTCTTCACTCTTCCTTTGAACCATTCATTTCGACCCCTCTTCTGAGTGAAGATTAGTGCAATGCCATGAGGGGACAGCGTGCAGCTGTGGTCAGACCTGGCTCACGGACGGTCTGGAGGTGACAGGCCCATAGTTGTCTGTGTCCCTGCTGTCAGTGCAGGGGGCTCCTATAGGAGAGGACAGACAGAGGAGGGGAAGTGGAGGCATTGTAGGCAGATCAAAAAAAAAAGAAGACTGCAGAGGAGTACTTAAAGTCGTCTCAAGAGAAATGTTCAACTAGTGTTTGGTTTGAGGGAGATGTCATCGCAACAAGTCAGCAGTGACAGAGATACCATAAGACCTGAAAGCCCACACCGTGCTGCCGAATCATGGACGCACTTCTATGAATCCACCAGACTTCTCACTGGTGATTATTATATTCCCACAGAGCGTAGGTGTCCCTAGATAAACTTGCTCTTATATCAACAGCGTGTGCTTCCACACAAAAATAAGTGTCTGTGATTTCAAAGTCTCTTTACAGTATCCAGCAGGCCTCGTCCCTCTGAAGCCACATTCACAGTCCTGATGGAGTTAGAGGGTGAAGCGCATTGATTGGCCTGCCCAGTAGGGAGACTGGGATTGAAATCATTTCTGCTCTATTTGTTCGTGATGGCGACCAGTTCAATGATTTTCACTGGGATGCACTTGATAATACTGTCCAAAATCAGACGGTATTATCAAGCGCTTCCCCAGTGAAAATCATTGTTGCCTACAGAAACTAATTTTATCTCACTGTACACGAACTACAACACACCTCTAACCTCTCACTATAACACACCCTCGATTGGTTTCCTCGGCGCCCAATTCCTGAACTCTGCGAATGAAGGAAGGGACATTAATCTTTTACTGCAAGAAAAAAATTGATGTGGTCATAAAGCAGTAGCCTGATGTATGATTATTCCTTTTTGCAAGTGTTCTGCATCAGAAGTAGGTTTATCAGCATCATAAGTAGGACACTGTGAAACTGAACTGTTCCGCTCTGCTCTGGGAATCTAACATATTTCTGGGACAATCTGCACTGCCAGCAAACACTTGTATTTGTATTTGTGTGATAGCGTCTCTCTATTTTTGGCTATTACATGCTGAGACACCAGACAAGGGTGTCTCAAGTCATCATTATGTGATTCTGCGAGAAGAAGCGCCAAAAAATAGAGGGATTAGTTTATGTAAGACGACATCACTGTCAATAACAAAATAAAAATAGAATGTGTCATTATGCACAGAACATTCAGCAACATCACGTTGGAATAATCTTGAGAAACAGTTCTGGGCTGCAAATAGATCATAAGAGTGACTGTCTGGTTCTGGTTCTGGAAGTAAGATACCCGTTCATTTTCTCTGTTCCTTATAAAAAGAGTTTTAAGCCCTGACTAGTAAAACTCTTTTCTTCGAAAGCTCTGTGGTAAACGTAATTTAACACGGAACAATCTGATAGTAGCATATAAATGTAGTTTATATATATATAGTAGTATATAAATGTAAGTCAAACCTGTTTGAATTCATATATCAATATCCTTGATTTCTCTGGTTCTTTGATTTGGCATCAATTAGGTGCTTCTTCTTTCATACCACTAATTTGCTGGTAAAGGACAGAAACTCAAGGACAGGCAGCCATTTTGGGGCTAGCAATGGATCGCTTCTCTATTGTGGAGGCAGTAATCTGCGTGGAAACATTATTTATGAGTCATAAACCCTTCAAAGCGCTGTGACGGATTCAAAGCTGTATAGAGGACGAGAGTTAACGAGGGACGGTTGCCAGGATGTAGAGGCAGGCGGCAAAACACAAATGATTTGCCCTGTCAGTGGAAAATCACGCACATCAAATGCACACATTAAGGGTCACAGATGTGCTCACCCACAAGTGAACTGCAAGTGCCATGTGAGCTTTTTACGTAATGAGCTGAGGCACTTAATGTGGCTCATGGGAAGTGAATGACAGGGAACTATTAACCTGTTGAAAAAATGGCCCTCAGTGAACTGTGATCAGGAAGAATACATTGTGTTATGGAGGCCCTCAGCACAGAGAACCCCATGGTCATGGCTGTGGTAGTATATTGTAATCTGATCTCGCCCACAATGGATGACCCGAAACAAGGATTATTTTTCTGTCATGACATTCTCTGAAACACAATTTCACCCACTCTAGTTATGGTTATTGAGTTCTCTCTCTCTCTCTCTCTCTTTATCTATCTCTATCTATCTCTAAGTGTGTGTGTATGTGTGCATCAAATGGATACAAACTAATTGATGATCTGATGGTCTACCGGAGCAAAGAGCTTTTAGAGTCTCCCTCTCTCTCCTCCATTCCTCCATTGTGTGTGTGTGTGTGTGTGTGTGTGTGTGTGTGTTTGTGTGTGTGTGTGTGTGTGTGTGTGCGTGTTTGTGTGTGTGTGTGTGTGTGTGTATGATAAAGCTCCAGCTCTAATGGAGCCGACCGCCTCCAGCCTGAGCCCAAACCCACACACTGCACGGAGGCCACAGCTGCACTGACTGATAACACTGTGTGTTTGTGTGTGTGTGTGTGTGTGTGTATGTGTGTGTATACCCTGTGATTCTAGAGGCCAGTGGGCATACGCTGTGAATAAAGAGTATTTAATGTTCTTTGTAAACTTAGCAAAGTATTCGTTTCTACTAACTTTTATAAGCTGTCCTCAAAACTTGATTTATGGTGGCAAATCACGCAATCATAAGTTTTGACCAGAATGGAGGCCAGCCAAGTTAAATACGGGGTCTAAAGAACAATTCTGCAGGTTTTTCATAATAACTGAGGTCTACTGATCAGTTCTGCAGGGATTTGTGAAAAAAAGGGGTTTTCTTTAAAAATGGGTAGAGCAGGTTTGTCTTCAATAACCAGGAGGTTGATGGTTTAATCCCCAGCTCTATTTGGACTCCAAGGACACATGCACTTCAAGGACACATCAGCATGCTGCAGTCCACATGCTGAAGTGTCCTTGGGCAAGACTCTGAACTCTAGATTTCCTCTGACAGCTGTACTGGCTGTGTTTGGATGATGTGTGATATATAAAACACTGCATTGGCTATAGAAGTTGTGCTGTAAAGAGCTTTAAGTTAGATTAGCACTGAAAAAATGCTGTCTCAATCACATCTGGCAAACCTAATTATAATTGTGATAGATATTATGTCTCACCTAGTTTTGAAGATTGCATCACAAACATCAGGGGAATCTTCACAGATATTCTTCTCTATGATCTCGATCATGCACACACCCATGGCCCATCACACATGATAGGATATTATTAAGAGTATTGCTCCAGAGGCAGCTATATTCACAAGTTACATATTAAACATGTTCGATATTTATCGCGGCTGCACAGATGATCTGCAGGCAGTTTGGGAAGTTTAATATTGACTCTGTATATATACTCACACTTTCAGAAAATCAGGGCCGATCTGCAGGAACGATCAAGGTTCCAGACCAGAATTCTCTGGAGTTTAAGCTTAAATTGCCTTATACCTTTGTGTACGCACATTATTACTTCGCAATATTTAAAAATATAAAATTCCCCTATTGACATAAAACATCTTGCACTTCTGGACAACAGACACATTATTTTTAGCGCATGATCCACAACATGAAGACTTGGACACTGTGGTGGTTGATGTAAGTCGGTCACTTTTCATGTTGGTCTGTTATACATCATCCATTGTCATTAATAAATAAATATTTGTGACTATTTAAAAAAAAAAAACATACTAAGATGTATATGTATGATTGAGATTATATTGTTGTCATTACACATATCCACAGCTGCTATATATGTTTGCTCTCAATCTCCCGCAGTAAAACTACCCATGAAACAACCACTGCTGCTGGTTTAGGGCCTTGCTCGGGTACTCTAACTTCACATCGTCTCAAGACATTTTCCTCTCACCACACTTTCATCCTCTATACAAATGCAATTATAAAACCATGAGTCACATTCAGTACTTGGCCCAAGCCTGACTTCCTAATTAAGTGGCCTTATTCTTCAAAAGGACAGAAGTGTCTTGGGAGAAAGATGTGCTCAGTCATGGAAACAGAGAGAAATCCCTCGGCACTGGAGCGGTGGTGGGGAGAGTGTGAAAGGAGAGAAAGGGAAGCAGTGCCAGGCCACCCACACCTGTGAATTCAAAGTGGTTGTCTTGGGATCCCAAATATTGGGTGTATCATAAGTGGCTGTCGGTGACAATATCAGAGGGAGTCGCACGAAAATATAACAGAAAGCCTTTCAGAGCTGGATTTGAACTTTTTAATTTAATCAGGTAAGACATTTATCTTGCTGAACTGCATGTTAATTAGTTTTTTTCTTATCGCAATCTTGTGCTAATGTGCTTAGCGGTTGCGTTTTTAGCAGCGTGAGCGGCTGAAGGAAGGAGACAGAAGATAAAAATACAGCTTAGGGTCTTCAGGGTGCACGTAAATACAGTCTGATAGAGATGCACACTCACACACACTCTTGTTCACACACACTACTATCACCATTGATCACATTTCCTAACTGCATGAAGAAACCAGCCTGATTCAAAAGAGGGATTTTAAATGTCAATAAAAGTGTTGTTTTAACAGCCAGAGCCCAGGAGAACTATTATACACACACCTTCATACACAGTCATATACACACAGGGTGCTTTGATGTAGTTTTACTTCCTGAAAAGCCTCAATATAGGGACCAGTCATTTTTAATTAACAGCACATATATAGTTTTATGTTACTCATAAGATAAACCATAATGTTTTTCACCAGAATAAATGAGGATCTTACTCCTCCATGCTGCTCTGACAGACCGAGACATTTTCATCTCCACTCCAACAAATACAAACTCTCAGCTCTTTGCAGCAGCGCTTCAGGCAGAAGAATTACAATTTTTTTGCCTCTGTGTGGCCGTCATGTAGCAGCCCAGGCCTCAGTGCGTGCTGCAGCTGCTGGATATCGGAATGAACAATTACTGTACAAGACTGCATGACTTCTTGTTAGCCTCTCAGTGTTCTCCGTATACTGGTCCGTCGTCATTCATTCATACATCTTTAGTTGAACACAGAGAAATATCATGTTAAATGAAGCTTAGCTTAAGTTAAATCAGAATGACATCTCTAAGTTCCATTCATTCATTATTCACTCTCATGCCTAATCAGCTAAGTGTTGGGTTTTAATGGTAAGCTCAATCTCAATGAGCCAATTGCGTCGTTGCTGCCAAACTTTAAATCTGTCCTCTCTGTCGCTGTCAGCTGTCATTTCATTGATGCTCTACGACCCTCCTCCTCCTCAGTCACCTCCACTCTCCAGTGTCAGATCCTCAACATTCTCTACAACCCATCAACCACCATCAGTGTTTAGACCCCCCCTTTCAATCTCAAGGAGGGGTCTAAACACCAAATAAACTCTTGTTTGTATTACATCTTTTTATTCTCTAATTGTGCACAGCAAAAGGATTTGTTCCTCTTTCAAATGAAGTCTCTCCTGATGAAGAGAGGCGCTATAAACACTATAAATAAGCTTCTAATGAACTAATCTGACTAACCAACTACATTAATGTGCTTCTCTTCTGTGCCGTGTTTCCTCATCAATCAGTTACAGTGACTCCAAACTCCAAACTGATTTCTTTAAAAGAAAAAGCTGTTTCAACATTCTGCGCTGTTTGTCTTATTTTTGAAGAGTGGGTGTCAAGATGTATATGAGCCAGTTCTGCCTCCACTCCCCCTCACACATTCAAAGAAGCATATCTAATACACACAGATCATATGAGTGGGCAGAAGCATCTATTATGCAGGGAGTTGCATTTATGTTCGTGTGTGCAGTTGAAGATCAGTCAAAGCCCCGTGTATGTTGCTGGGAGGCAGGAACCCCTCAGCCGTTTGCATGTATTTATAGATTTTAGTTTCTGATTTATTTGAAGCAGCTTTATCTGGCTTTTATGTGCTCACATATGTAGCATCCAGCAGTGGGCCCATTATCCTACCTGTGTTTGAGATTACATTTCTGTTTGGAAACAAGGGGTGAAATGAACTTATTTAGATTTTGCTGCAGTGGTACATACTCATTGTTTCTATCAGCATGTGGGGGGCTCTCAGGAATTAGAAAGATTTACTCTTGCATGCACTCCTGCTGAGGAAGTGAGATTAACAGAGACAGAGCAGAGAAGAGGTTCCTCTATACCCTCATTATCACAGGACTGACACATGGCTGTGAATATTACACACCGCTGCACGTGAGCAAACAGCGAGAAAGCCTTGTCCCGGATACAGTGACACCAACACCTGGTAACATCCTGCAGCAGCATGCCAACAGCAGCACCGCTGATGGATGTGGCGCTCTGCTAATTTGATTTGATTTGATTTCCCCTGGATAGTAGAGCCAGCACATTCTCCAACTGACAGATACTGTGTTTACTTACCTCTGGCTGTGTGTGTGTGTGTGTGTGTTTGTGTGTGTTTGTTTGTATGCCCTCCTCTGTGCCAGACAGTCTGAGAATAGACTGTCTGGAATTTGAAGCTCATTGTTGAAAAGCTCTTGTCAGTTCGGCCAATTAGCTGCTCTGTTACAGTGGTATAATTTGTCTGAAACGGGACACCTCAGGACAAAACAGTCTTTCATGACGGTGTCCTACAGAGGTGAACTTTTCATCACGAACAATGTGAGGGCATGGAAATAGCCGTGGTGTCTGCAGTGACATCCTCTTTTAAGAGCAGTAACATTATCCTCACATATGTCTTCTTTTTCATATGTCTGTGTTCGTCAGAGGCCGGATGAGGAGGTGGTGGTAGACCAGGGAGGTACGAGCTCTGTGCTGAACATCCACTATGAGAAGGAGGAACTAGAAGGTGAGTAACCTGCACAGCTTGAAAACATAGTCAAAGCTTTTACTTAAAGCTCCAGTGCGTAAGATTCAGGTGAAAGGGATCTATTGACAGAAATTTTATGAAGAATAATCCTCATGATGTTTTCACTATATAGTTTCATCTAAATTGTATGAATTGTAGTTTTCTTTACCCCAGAAAAGGCCCTTTATATTTAAATACTTTATATTCAAATACTTTATATTTACATGGAGGGGACCCTCTCTACGGAGGAGCCATGTTTTTAACATTAGTCCAGACTGAAAAAACTAAACACCTTTTGAGTTTTTATGACAACTGAAGCTACCACAGGTTCTTTCACATGTTTGGAAGGAGAGGGTGAGGTGAGGGGTGTTCAGCTGCAACATGCAACTTCAACACTAGATATCACAAAATTCTACACACTGTGCCTTTAGAGATATGATACAATTCTTCACTGAAATGTCTAAAAATGACTAGAATTATGTTTTATATTTTGTTGACTTGTGTACTTACATTATCCAAAATGTTTCCAATAATCCAAAACCCTGAGAAATCCACAATATTATTCTAGATGTAGGACGTTTCATCTAATCATGGTAAACACAACAATGTGGAATGTTTTCTTTTTTCATTTTCTATCATGGTGGTTTTATAGGCAGAAGAATAAATCTTTGCACATTTTCTCTGTTTCAGACGTGTTTCTTGGTGTTAAATGATGCTGTTTATTGTCACTGTCGCAGAGAAAATGAAAGGGAGCGACTGCGGAAATCAAATCTGTTTCCTCAAATTATAATTCATCAGCCCTAAAGCTGCTGCTCTCCTCTCCAAGGTCTCAAACTTTCAGCCATGCTGCACATCTGTCTACACTGGTGATGTAACTGCAGATGTTTGAATATTTATAGCTTAAGGAAATGTTGCCCATGAATCCCTGATCAACTTTATTATTCTATGCTATTTATAAAATGATAAATGAAACTACTATTCTATTTTAGTGCATATTGAGGTATTCTATATTCTATAATCTTTTATCCAAATAGACATTTTCTGAATCGCCTTCTAGATTTTCACCTTTTATCTTAAAACTAAAGTCACTATATAAATCACTCTAATAGACAGCAATCTTTTCCCTTAAACCGCTTATTGAATATCTTTCCCTTTACATTTACCCTTGCTTTTATTTTTAATTCTATGCATGATTATACGTATATATTATATACATATATATTCAAATATGATGCTTTATGTGTTGTTATCGTTATACCTGATTACTTCTGATTGGTTTTGCTACTTTATCAGTCATTTTAGATGGCCAGAGAAGGGGTGTGCTTTCAAACCACTGTGCAGTTTAAATTGATTTACGTTAACTACATGCTCTGTTGGGATTTCTCTCATTTACCTAAAGAACCAGCAGAGATAACTCTGTTTCTGCATTTTCACTGCAGCGCTCCATTATTTGCTGATTTTCAGCTTTGACAAATTGTACTACATTTATTCCAAACAGCGTCTTGGCAACAACATGTCCAGAATGAATTGTGCATTTTGCACTAGGTGTGCAATCTGTAGCCAATGAACTTCACTCCTGTGGCCTTCACCATAACACCATGAATGGTACTTAATGAGCTCAGCAGATGTTTAGCATGTAAGAACGTTTAGTTGTAATTTGACTGAAAAAAGTGAAATAAAAAGGCATCATGTTCTTCTGAAATGTAGTTGAGTAGAGGTATGCTGAAAACTAATGGAAATACCTTTTCTTTAAAGCTCTACTTTAATATAGTATAATTATCTTACACCACATGTGAGGAAAGTTTTCCTATTTAAGTCATTTCCAGTATATTTATATATAATACAGTAGGAGAACAGTTGTGTGTGTCTGACTTGGATCATTTTGCTTTCCTACAGGGATAATAACATGTATAGTGAGGGAACACTGCAGCTCATTTGTTGTACCCCAAAATATATTAGCACACACACACACACACACACACACACACACACACACACGTGTCACAACTGTTCATTTTACAAGCTTCTTCTTTGAGATTCAAATAAAACTGGATTCAGCCTCTTGTTTTCGCAGCATGTTGCCTTCAACATTGAATGCACTGATAATTGCAGATAGCAGTGGTTGAGGTCAATGTGATACAGTGTGTCTTTCCCAAATTCTCCCTGTGGAGCTTCAGACCAAAACCTTATTCTCTCTTTAATGGCTTTCACTTTCACTTACTTCACCAGTCAGTCCAACAGACTGTGGTCAACTGTACATTGTTCCATTAGCAGATGACAGAAAAACATATTTCTCAGTAAAATGAAAAGTAAAAACACTTTTCCAATGCATTCTACATTATGTATATGCTGTAAAAGAGGTCTGATAGTCAGGTTCATATCTTTGAAAGTACATTGGACAGACTGCAGGAAGGTGTTTTAAAAAACGAATCAGTTATCACAACAAAAACAATTCAGAACAGGTGAAGGTAACAATGGTTCAAATGGGTACAAACACTACATTTGTTTAAGATCGGACTCGAAACTGAAGAGCTTAACAGATCTTTAAAATACTCTTTGACCAAAGAGAAAACTGCAAACATGACAGTTGTGGTACTTTGTCACTTTGGTTGGGACTTTCTTCGAATACCTTGACTGAGAAATAAAAGACAGAAGAAGCAAAGAAAATGCTGCAGAAAACTCAAATAGTAACCTTAGTCTTATTGGATCTATTGTAATTAATTACATGGAATCAAGTACATTTTTATCTCCTCAAGGTGCGCTTATTCAACTCCTCAGAACCTTTATGGCCATTTCTATGTAAAGGTTGTGTCATATGCTTTAGTGACTCAAATGCAACCCAGTACTAAAGCTGTGACACTGTAAATGGACAAGTCAATAATGAGCATTGGGTGAATATCTGGGGCAGTGGGTAATGTGGGACACCTAAACTCCCGTCTGTTTATTTCCTGTTCTAACAAAATCTAGTCAACAGGACTCATGTTGGCATGGATATCATGTGACTGAAATCACATGATATCATGTCACAGAAAGCAGTGAGGCAAGAGTAAATCATTAGCCCGCCCCTTGGTCTGTCCCTGTCTGTTTAAACTGATTGTCTGGTTAGCTAACTAGCACATAATCAGTGAGCTCTCTAAGACAGAGATGATCCAGTGGTGTGCAGTGGTCCCAGATAAAACAAAGTGACCTTTCCCATACTATCAAATTCTTTAGGCATAAAGAATATCTGTGTCATCTCTCCTCTGATTATGATATCTCCATTCTTTCCTCTGGTGTTATTTGAAAACATCTTAACAATTAAAGAAAGGTATACTATGTTGATCTAATGTTTAAAACAGATACCAAAAAAAGTAGTCAAAGTTGCAGTCCAGATTACCAGAATTCACTATAACAAATTGGGACACTATGACCATGAGTGTATAAAAGCATTACTTGTTAATAAAAGTTAAATGACTCCTCTTTTTTCTTTTCCAGGCCACAGGACTCTGTTTGTGGGGGTGCGGATGCCCAAGCAGGGCCATCGTCACCACAAGGCCCATGGATCTCGCCACCGAAAGAGAGAAAGACGGGCAGGAAGTAGCTCAACACAGCAAAGCGAGGGATCTGAGACAACCCCGTCCAGCCATGGTACTGTACACGGACGCACACAGACGGTGTCATTTACTTTTCAAATTCAATCTCATGCAGTCATTAATCCTTCAGAGAGAAAGATTTGCATGCACAGAACGTGCTTACTTGCACATCCAGCTCCCACATGGTCGTTAAACAAAGTCCATCAATATTGCAGGCACCTCACACATGCACAAGCACACATACAGCTCTCCAGGCTAAAATTGACATGCACACTAATTAGCTACCAAAGAGCAGGAACTATCAGCATATTGCGTGAGAGTGTGTGCATGTTTGTGTGTGTGTGTATATGCATATGGTTACAAGCAGTGTGTATGTTAGGCCTTGTCTAAAACTAGGAGACATGCAAAAGGCATGTAAAGGAGGCAGCATTTTAATTGTAACCTTCTGACGACCCCACATCTCTCCTCTCCTTCCTCCCTCCCTCGCTTACACCGTCTGGCTTCACCAGATACGCCGTCCCAGAGGGTCCAGTTCATCCTGGGCTCAGAAGAAGACGCTGAACATGTGGCTCATGAACTGTTCACCGAGCTGGATGAGATCTGTGTAAAGGATGGCAAGGACGCTGAGTGGAAAGAAACAGCCAGGTCAGGCTCTCCTCTGGGAGCCGTTGGCAACAATGTTTGTCGATAGAGTTCCTGACAACTGAGCGGCTCTACTGCTGTTCTGATATGAAGGGGGAATTTCACAGTGTATATGAGGGAGCTACGTTTTAGAGCTAAGTGGATGGTTTCTGTGGATTGGATTTGCTTAAAGCAAAAAGCTCCAAAGACTAAAAAAAAAGAAAAAGCTGCTGTGTTCTCGTTCATGAACCTCAAATACTAAATTTCTGATGATCTAAGGATTTATGTGTGTATGAAAAAATATATATCTGTTTCAAGTTTAGTGCTCCACAGTTTCAATCCGTGCTGATCTGATCTGGGCCTGCATCAATCAAATTTCTAAGACCAACATTTAATCTAGAGACCTAGAGTAGAAGTGGAAGAGTTGAAGTAACCCTTCAACTGGAGCAGGAAATATATTCTGATGGACAAAGCACTTCAGAGAAAACATATACTTATGAGGGTTTAGTAAGAGATTGCAAAAAATAATATGTGGAACATCCTTTTAGTTAATCAAATTAAATGCACATAAAATGATAATCCTTCTTTGAATTCTACATTGTGAATATTTATGTTTTATTCATTATGATCAATGATAATGTTTCATAATAGTTCAGATGTTGTATGTGTTCACCTCTGTCTCCTGCTGTCATCTTAGATCTACTCGTATATAACTAAACCCATCCGTAAATTTAAGGCCATCAAAAGCATTAAATGAACAACATTAAACTTAAAAAAAGTTAAGAAAATTGAGAGCTAGCCTTTATTTTTTATTTCAACAATATATTAAGAATACATTTTATTGTCATTTTTTTTATTATTTCAAATTAAAAATAAATGTAGTTGCACTTCATTTATGGTCCAACTTTCAGTGTAACAAGTCTGACGTATACCGATGTCTTGCAGGTGGCTGAAGTTTGAGGAAGACGTGGAGGACGGCGGCGAGAGGTGGAGCAAGCCCTATGTTGCGACTCTCTCCCTCCACAGCCTGTTTGAGCTCCGCAGTTGCCTCATCAACGGCAGCGTGTTGCTTGACATGCATGCTGACAGCATCGAGGAAATTGCCGGTGAGAATTTGTGCAGTTCACATGTGAAACATCCACCAGGGTGCTGAAGACCAAGCCACAGTGTTGGCAGACCAAAAAAAGATTAACATTTCATTTGACCTCAGAATCCCAGGATCTTAAATTACTCTAAAGAATGTGATGGAAAAATCACAGTGATGTGTCTGAATCAACCTGGCAAGAAATGTGTAAGTGCCTGGTGTTGCTTCTTACATGATCACAAGTAAAGTCACTTCTTGCTCCTGTCCTTTAAAAATTTAAATTCATGATATAAAACAGACCCAATATCTCAGATGAACTGTCTGTTGGATGTCTATTACAAATCCATTTAACCTCCTCAGAGAGAAAACACACGTATTGCACAGGCCTGAGGGGAGCATCGTCAATGTGACTGATGCAGAAACACACAAACAGACACACAAAAACTCACATTATAAGTCACAGAATTGTTCTCACTGAGTATTAGATAATCTCTTGTGATCTTAACATTGTAAAACAAGCATCTTAATTGTCAACACAGTGTTGCCTTCATGTTTAGGATCTGCTTGCATGGTGAAGGTGAACAAACCTTAGAGTGTTTGTGTCTTAACACTCATGAAGTCGATTTGCATAAAATCTACAATTAGATAAAATGCACAGTCATTTGCATGAAAGAACAGTACACACCTGTATTTGCATGCAAACACATGACTGGATAAGCCCTGTTTGTGCAATCCATGAATGTTAAAATGACCACAGCCTTGGTCACACACACACACACACACACACACACACACACACACACACACACACACACACACACACACACACACACACACACACACATTCATCCCTCTTCCCTCTCTTTTCCATGTGACTCCTGCCAGCACCACCTGGTAACCAACATGGTTAGAAAACAAGAGAGTAAAGATTTTATTCATGTTTTTTTGATTTGTGTTTTGTTTGTGATTGGAGATTAAGCAAACTTCAAACTTAGACCAGGAGAATGTAAACAAATAAATGCATTTTCAAATTTTTATCACCCACAATCTATTAACAAAAACTTGATATTCAAACACAAGAATGAGCTTTGGTGCTCCAAAGAGGTATAATACAGATTACCAGTCTAATTTAATCAATTCTTATTTAGAATGAGTTTATTCCAAAAATATCAATATTTTGGGTCAAAGGAATATAATAGGAATATGAAGAATTTATACATTTCATTTATTGTGTGGTTGAAGTTGGTTGAACTTGATTAAAAGTTCCATTAATTGTTTATTAACGACATCAAAGTCTGTGTGTGTTAAACAGTGACTGTGTACACCGGCTGGTTGAGCATGAAATGATATTATTAAATGGTTCTTACACTTTTAATTGAGTAACTAATGGTTATCTGTCAGATGACAGTGTGGAGGAGGCAGAGCTGCTAGAGTCTGTTAGAGAATGAAACTATACATAATTTGATTCATGAGAAGACTGGAGGCTACATCAGATTTATATTTTTGAGTTTCAATTCAGTTTCAGGCTCCTTTTTGTCTCTGTCCCAGTTAACATGGCTGATTATACTGAGACTGAGCTCAGCACATCAGCGCTTTATGGCCTTGAAGAGTGGAATGAATGCAGCCACTGCAGTCTCTGTGTGTGTGTGTGTATGCGTGCGTGCGTGCGTGCGTGCGTGCGTGTGTGTGTGTGTGTTTGTGCCTGATTGACTGTCATGGAGGAAAGGGAGAAAAGAGGTAAAGATCTAGTGCTGACTCAGCAAGACGCTACAAAAAAGAAGGGAGTGGGGGAAGAAGAAGAGGGGAGGAGTGTGACAGAGAGATGCAGATTATCCTCTGCAGTCCCACATGACCCGATATGTTGGACACATATGGACATAAACTGTTCTGCACTGAGCTTTTACATGTCGATATGTGTCTGAGCAGATACTGAACACTGGTGTTAAATTAATGGAAAACAAGTATTTCATAGAGGGAGATTTTATCGTTAAAGCACTAGGATCCCTTACTATTTGGGTTCTTGCGTGAATGTAGTTTATTCATTATAAATGGATTGAAGCTCTATTCAGATCCAAAAAAACAATAGTGTGCAAATAAAAGCTGTCTGGTTCCACTGAAATGAAACAATCCAATCATACTCTGATGTCAGTTTTATAGGTGGTTTGTCCGTTTGTTGCAGACATGGTGCTGGACCACCAGGAGGCGTCCCACGAGCTGGACGACAGCGTGAGAATAAAGGTGCGCGAGGCTCTGCTGAAGAGACACCACCACCAGAACGAGAAGAAGAAGAACCTGATTCCTATCGTTCGCTCCATCACAGAGGGAACCCGCAAACAGTCAGAGCCCCATCTGACAGGTGGGTTTCGTCATGTACATATACCATAATCTCCATCTCCGTAATCCTCCATGTTTGTGGATGGGACATAGACCAAAGTTTCCAGTGAGTCATGCCAAAGCACCTTGATCGCCACCTGGTGGATGTTTGCGGTAAAGGCAACAAGTCAAATACATTTTTCTCAAAGAGGTTGTTGTAGGTAGTTCTCATCACACTGACGTTTGTCCAAGTTTACATCTTTTCAGTAAGTTTGATATTATTTGTTGTTTGATGCTGTAAATATGGGATAAAACATCAACGGAACCTCGCTACAGTGGCTCCATCACCTGAGCACTACTGCATAGACTCTGGCTCCAAATAAGCAAAATGACATCTTTACATTCAATTCATTACGTTCCAGATGTTTTAACAGTTGTTACGGATCATTTCTGATAAAATCAAATTCAACCAGTGCTATAAACTTTGATCTTAATTTTTTTCTGTACATTATAAAATCAGTGTCAAATCATATAATTGTAAGTATGAGTTGACTATTACCTCCTTTTATAATTATTTTTTGCAGTTGACACAATAAATGGTCTGTACTGACTCTGATTCTCTCTGTCTGTGCCTCACAGCCACGTCTCCACAGCCTCCTCCAGCTACAGAATCAGTTAAGAACGGTGCTGGACAGGACAGCGCTCAACCGGTCGACCTCAGCAAGGTAAACAAACGGATTTGGGCAGTTTGTCAGTGCACACTGTTCATGTATAGCGGTAGATGTATTTTGGTTGTACTGAGCAATCAGGTCTTCACATGAAGCTGTTGCACTCTGTTGAGATGTGTTATCAATGTATGTCAACAAAATCAACTAGGTCAAAGTGTGCCCCCTAGGAAACGACAGGTGAACTACATTTGATAACAGTGGACTCCACAGCTGCTGACCGTAAAGCATTGAAGACTTAGGAATTCAGTAATTGACATTTTTTGTAAACTTACTCAATAGTAATTTCTGCCTTGTCTCACCAGGTGGACATGCACTTCATGAAGAAGATCCCAGAGGGGGCAGAGGCCTCCAATGTGTTGGTGGGAGAGCTGGACTTCCTCGAGAGGCCCATCGTGGCCTTTGTCCGCCTCTCTCCTGCCGTTCTGCTCACTGGCCTCACTGAGGTGCCCATACCTACCAGGTAGAAAGCCACAACACTATAAAATTAAATTATTTAAATTCAATCATCCAGAATCCATTTACATGCTGTAAATTGACAAAAAACAGGTTCCTCTTCATTCTCCTGGGCCCGGATGGAAAGGCTCAGCAGTACCATGAAATTGGACGCTCAATGGCGACCATCATGACAGACGAGGTCAGAGCTCTGTCAAATAAAAAGTAGCTTTAGAAACCTTCAGAGTACAAACTGAATAGCAACATCTGTCTCTGCTCCAGATCTTCCATGATGTAGCGTACAAGGCGAAGGACAGAGGTGACCTGCTTGCTGGAATAGATGAATTCCTGGACCAGGTGACTGTCCTGCCGCCAGGAGAGTGGGACCCCTCCATCCGCATCGAGCCACCTAAGAATGTCCCCTCTCAGGTACGCAGTTATGATGCCACAGAGATTTGCTTGTCAGGTTTTGCTACAACTTTGATTTTTTGCAGTAAAGGCTGCATAGGTAAAGGGTCTGTTCCAGGACTGTCACTTTGTGTCTGCAGGAGAAGAGAAAGCAGCCAGGAGTCCCTAACGGTACAGCCTGCCAGGTAGAGGAAGAACTACATGCTGAGCACCATGGGCCAGAGCTGCAGAGAACTGGGAGGTAAACTGTCATTCTGGTTTACTGCACAGGGTTTTTGCTTCATTGATATATACTAATCAAAAGAAAAAACAACTGCCAATGTCAAAATGCAAATTGTTATTCCCCACAATTGGTTATAAAATATCAGAATATGCATCATAAAAAGAGCCAGTGGAAAAACATTGAGGAGGCTTGAGGCCTCTGAAGGGATGTGTTGTTGTGTGAGGCTGAGTTTAGAACACATCTGCCAGTTGCTCAGGGCCATACAATCTAAATTTGGATTTGTCAAGAGCTGAGCTGGGACAAGCAAGTGACAACCACCACAGCACACAAGTGTGGCGGCTTGGAAATGTTTCATTCATTTTCTAAAAGAGTGCGTTTCTGTTACACCCTCAGAAAAATCTTCCATTCATACTGACCCTCACACTTCTGACCAACAGTTGAACATTTGTAAATACTCTTATTTGCTTTGTTGCCGAGAGCTAGGTCAGAAGACTGCTACCATTATGCGAACTATGCAGCTAGATCCAGCAGGCTTTAAACTTAGCTTCACAAACTTCCAATAAGGCTTTCAGGTTCAAACATTTCAAAAACATGGGTTGTATCGTATGCAAAAGGATAGATTGCAGTTTTGTGGGAAGTAATTAGAGACATTTCTTACAATGAAGCTATGGAAATGCTTTTAGACATGATGACATTTCCCTGTGTTGCTTATTGTCTAAACTTCACTATCCCTTTTCGTTCCTCGTGTGTTGTGGTCAGGTTGTTTGGCGGTCTGATCCTGGACATCAAGAGAAAAGTTCCTTTCTATCTGAGTGACTATAAGGATGGACTGAACCTCCAGTGTGTGGCCTCTTTTCTCTTCCTCTACTGTGCCTGCATGTCTCCTGTTATCACCTTTGGAGGACTGTTAGGGGAGGCGACAGAGGGACGCATTGTAAGAGCACAATCACTTTGAAATACTGCATTCCCATTCTGTAGTGTGATAAGAGCATCATGAACACGCCATACACATCGTTTCCTATATAATCCTGTGGAGCAAACAACATACACTCACTGTATTTCCATTATTTCTCTTATAGAGTGCAATAGAGTCCTTACTTGGTGCATCTATGACTGGAGTGGCATACTCACTCTTTGCTGGTCAGCCTCTCACCATTCTGGGCAGCACAGGTCCTGTACTGGTGTTTGAGAAAATCCTCTTCAAGTTCTGCAAGTACGTTCATTATTGCAACAACCTGACAGCCTTTTGATCACCACCCCGAGATTTATTCTGCTTAACAGTTATATCTTGTGTCATCAATTCAGGGACTATGGCCTGTCCTATCTGTCACTGAGGACCTGCATAGGCCTGTGGACAGCCCTCCTGTGCTTGGTGTTGGTTGCCACGGATGCTAGCTCTCTGGTGTGCTACATCACTCGGTTCACAGAGGAGGCCTTCGCCGCCCTTATCTGCCTCATCTTCATCTACGAGGCCTTGGAGAAGCTATGCCACCTGGGAGAAATCTACCCCTTTAACACACACAGCGATTTGGACAAACTCACACTGGCATAGTGAGTAACTTCATGTCTGCTCGACTGATTCCCTCCTGCTCCCCCCTGTATGTTAAGATGGTAGATTTGTATGGCTCTGTGATTCAGACAGCCAGTGGAAGGAAGCATTATCTTTCTGGGTTTTCTGTTTGTTTGTCCCATTCTTTTGAACATGATCTCACAAAACTTCTTGGTACAAACATTAACTGGGACTCAAGGATGAATTGGTTAGAATTTGGCATGTTGTATGTTTTCGATCTTGTGAACTCAACATCTCAGAAACACCTTGAGGGAATTTCTTCAAATTTGGCACAAACATTCACGTGTACTCAACTTATCCAAGATTGGTTAGATTTCGATGGACAAAGATTAAGGTGGCCTCACAAAACATGTTTTTGGTCTATAGATTTTGGCTCCTGGATCATGATATGATATGATAAGTTCAAAATTTTGAACACATTATAATTCAGTGTTCAAAGATCACAGGGAAAGAAAGAGCCTGGAAAAAAGTATATACACTGTATGAACTGAAACTGCACTGCATTGTTACATTGTCTCTCTTTCCTCTCTTCTAAGTTCATATATTACTGATTTCACTCTGTGTGTCTCTGTCTCTGTAGCTGCAGGTGTGCAGAACCTGATAATCCCAGTAATAAAACATTAGAGCTGTGGAGTGACAAAAACATCACAGCGTCTAATGTATCCTGGGCCAACCTCACTGTCAAGGTAACCTAACTATGTGGAAACAAACACACACTCACACACTCTTTAGGCCCCCTTATGTCAGTATACCTTTCGCATGCTAGCATTCAGCAGGTAGTTAACATTTAACTGACCCCTCACCCTCCTGTGAGCAGCTTACCTCTCTTTAGGGCCTTTGCAAACACTAACTCTGGCATTCAATCAATAAAATGTTTTGCTACCGTGTATAACTGAGTACACAAAGAGCTGGACGTGTTTTTATTGCATTATGTGTTTCCACTTTATAGACCTGCCTGATCGTTAAGATAAAACAGTCTTTTGATCTATTTTCTTTTGATTCATCTGATGCATCTCTCTTCTAAAATTATCTCTGTGAATCTCTACAGGAGTGTAACAATCTGCAGGGTCACTTTGTTGGGACGGCATGTGGCCACCATGGCCCTTACACCCCAGATGTTCTCTTCTGGTCCACCATTTTGTTCTTCTCAACCTTCTTCATGTCGGCCTTTCTCAAACAATTCAAGACAAGTCGTTATTTCCCCACCAAGGTAATCAAACTCTGACTGATCTCTAGAAATTGGCAAAACTGACATGCCACATTAGCCACCACTGATTTCTAATTGTTGTTATTACCTGTGCCCAGGTGCGGTCCATGATCAGTGACTTTGCAGTGTTCCTTACCATTGTCTTCATGGTTCTGCTTGACTATGTCATTGGAGTACCATCCCAGAAGTTGAAGGTGCCCAGCAAATTCCAGGTATACTGAAAAACGTATGATAACGTTGTCCTTAATGTAATCCATTGTGGAGTCATGGCCTGACTCCTCTGTGACGTGTCCCTCAAGCCCACCAGAGATGATCGAGGTTGGCTGATTAATCCAATAGGACGTAACCCATGGTGGACGGTACTGGCTGCCTCCATTCCTGCTCTCCTTTGCACCATCCTCATCTTCATGGACCAGCAGATCACTGCTGTCATCATCAACCGCAAAGAGCACAAACTACTGGCAAGGGACATTTTGAAGACTTTTATCCTGCAGCTTTTATTTCTAGGTTGTGGACAGCTGCTCTGTGAACCTGCACCTGTCCTTGTGTTTTGCAGAAGGGCTGTGGGTACCACCTGGACTTGTTGATGGTGGGGCTGATGCTGGCAGTGTGCTCCATCATGGGCTTGCCCTGGTTCGTAGCAGCCACTGTCCTGTCCATTTCTCACGTCAACAGCCTGAAGCTCGAGTCAGAGAGCTCGGCTCCCGGGGAGCAGCCTCGCTTCCTGGGCATTAGAGAGCAGAGACTCACAGGCCTCGTCATCTTCCTGCTCATGGGCTGCTCTGTGTTCATGACCGGAGCCCTGCAGGTTAGTCCAGATAAGCTCTGCAATTCTGCCCCCTTCTGGCTGTGACATTTTAATCAGTGTTTCTGCTCTTTTTTTCAGTACATTCCTATGCCAGTCTTGTATGGGGTTTTCCTTTACATGGGAGCCTCTTCATTAAAAGGCATCCAGGTAACATGACATTTGATAGGTACATGTTTACATTTGGCACAGGAGTGGGGATGTGTGCATGTATATTTTAAACTTTTCTATTTTTCTATTTATCATTATTACTTCATAATACTTTTATTGCTTCTGCTGCAATTCAATGAGGCCTCACAGTTAATTTTCCAAACTATTTAAATAAATGTGTCACTGATTTCTTGCCATATTCACCATCTGCCTCTCTGTTTGGCTCTGTTCTTATTTCTCTCCTTACCCTCTCTCCCTCCCTATACCCCTTCCACCTGTGTTCTCCTTCTTTACCTCTCAGTTCTTTGACCGCCTGAAGCTGTTCGGCATGCCAGCGAAGCACCAGCCAGACTTCATCTACCTGCGCCACGTCCCCCTGAGGAAGGTGCACATGTTCACGCTCACCCAGCTCACCTGTCTGGTGCTGCTCTGGGTCATCAAGACTTCGCCCGCTGCTATCGTCTTCCCCATGATGGTGAGCTGACCACCGCCAACATCCTCTCCCCATCTCTCCCATTTAAATAACACAGTTCTCACCCTTTCTCCTCCAGGTGCTGGCTCTGGTTTTTGTGCGCAAACTGCTGGACTTGTGCTTCTCTAAGCGAGAGCTGAGTTACCTGGATGATTTGATGCCCGAATGGAAGAAAAAGAATCTTGACGATGCCTCCAAAAAGATAGAAGAGGTAGAGGAAATCTTCAAATGCCCTGATGAAAACATACAAATGTGCACATATTGACATCATGTTTTTATTGTATGTGTGTCTCCTAGGAATCACAGGTGATGCTCAGTGCGAAGCAGGAAGATACATCTACAGTTCAGATTCAGATGGAGAGCAGCAAGTCTGCTCAGACCATAAAGGCACATGATCCCAGGTGAGTTCACCAATAGTACATGCACACCTACACAGAATGAAATGGACAGAACGTGCACCAGATGATGGTAAGAATAGAGAAATGTTTCTTTCACCTTCCTCTATATTTGGTGTGTGGTCTGCTCACCCTGTGACTACTAACACCCTGAGCTCTCCCTAAACCCCATCTCTCCTCCCCTCTCTGCTCTCTCATCTTACCGTTCGTCTCCTGTCCCCGCTCCTCAGGTGTGACCCCTCTGACATTAATATATCCGATGAAATGTCTAAAACCACCGTGTGGAAATCCCTCAACTCCAATCAAAGGGACTCTCGTCCTGTGGCTGCTAAGAAGGCAAGGCCACACCCTCTCTCTCTCGTCCTCCTCCTCACCCTTGCTTTGGGGAAATATTTCTCAGACACAATCTTCACTCACTCATGTTATGTTTCCCGTTGTTGCAGTGCATAGACTTTATATAAAGATGGACATGACAGTCCCCCAAAAGTGAAGCCAAAGTTTCTTGATGAATAGAGTTTTCTCAAAGATGGTTTTTATCATTTTTAGGTAGTTGTTATCACACTGATGTATGACTAATGATTGATCGAGCGAATGTATGGGTAGGACCTTGCTACTGCTGCCCCATCCCGGATCACACAGTCTGTGAGAAGAGTGGAGAAGAGTTGTTCATCTCTACATACAGTCTATGCTCCAGATTGATTTGTGGTTGCAAATTCCAGCAAAACTCCTTCTGTGTTATCTTACCTCTTGTATTTGTATGTTTTTCCACCGCAGGATTGAAGGGATCACATTCATAGATGAGTAAACGATGTCCAGAGTCCCGACAGACTTGACTGTGTCGTTTGACTGTAGTTCTGGACCTCAGGATGCTGCTGTGATTTGGCTGCATTGACCGTCGGCCACTTCAGTGCTTAGAGAAGAAAGTCTCAATGATTTGTACCAGCTGCCTGCAACACAGACCACAGACCGCATTACACTTGCATACAGACAGACATGCACATTCTTTTAGCTTTGTGAGGACTGATTATATACCAAGCTAAAACCGATAGTCTAATACAACAAAAAAATCCAATCCAATAGCCCTGATCATACCTTGATGAAGTTTCTAATGTTCATTTTTTGTTGAAACAGTTTCAGAAAAGTGTAAATTCATTTATAGAGGATGCAGTTTGTGATGCTTTTGAACTGCATTGAGAGAAATGTTTTAAATATTTTGTCTACCCTATTTATGTCATGGGAACAGACCCAATACTGAATTAGTTTTTGTGATATTTAGCTAATAAACTGGCTTCTGAGCATATTATGATATTATGATAATGACACGAAGGTCTTCATTTGGGAATTTTTCTTTTTTTGGTCCTCACAAAGATAGATGAGTCTGCTGGCACACCCCCCCCCCCCCCCCCCCCCCCCCCCCCCCTTCAAAAACAAACCAGGTTCTTTTTAATAATCTTGTAGGTCTCCTACTAATCATTTCTTAAATTTACCAGTCTATTTATTCCATGGAACATGAGTGCATTATTCATTTTTTTAAAATAGTGTTATTGTCAGGTATTTAGTAGATTTTAAGAATACATTACAGGTTCAGTAGACAAATTCTCATTTGTGGGCATAAAACTTTGTGGTCAGTATTGTGTGATGGTGTAAACTGAAATCTGTAAAAGTTAGAAGACCCACTTCAGTTGAAGCAGTGGCATCAATAATAATAATGTGTTTTTTTAGGTGAAATATTTTCATTTATGGACGATGGTTATCGAGAATGGAGGTTGTTCAGCCAAATGTTTGTCATGTGTTAGTACAGTGACTTATTTCTTTACCTCAGACAAGGTTATGAATGCTAATGCAAGGCACTGTAGATGACGTCAGGTGTGTGTGTGTGTGTGTGTGTGTGTGCTTTTGAGTGTGGGATGGTACAGCCTTTTCTTTCAAGCAATAATTTTCCTCATACAAAACCTATATTGACCTTACCACATCTTTTTTTTAAATCTGGGTCCTTTTGTACCAGTGCAACCTTGTTTATCCATCCCTTGGTGAAATAATGGCTGTTTAGGAAAATGTTATATTTGAAACCAAAAGATAATCACTTTACTTATGTTTGCCAAAAAACAATTACACACAATTACATTACTGAAAAGTGATATTGTGACATTATCCCTAAGATTCTTCTCTAATGCATTCTCCTAATTTTCTACTATCATCGTCACATCTAATTGTTGCAGTTGTGGAGCTAAAGGGAGCAGAGAGATTCTGGTGTGAGAGAATGAGCTTCAATAATTACCAATAACTTTATTTGCAGTAGCACTTTCTGTAGATAAAGACTTTGTGATATATTTTATTTTCCAACAATATATTAAGCAATGAAATGATTTTACAATAATTTATTATAGTTGTTTATTTTTAGATATTAAAAATCTCTTTACTTTCTGTATATACTGTAATGAGTAAAGGGAGCTGAGGGAGAGGCTGAAGAATGCAGCGCGTCAATAATGGTTTAATGAATGAACTCTATAAAATACCACCACAGGTTGATCTTACATGGAGAGACAGCAGACAGCAGGAATTTGTCTAATAAACTGATTGTCACATCCTTCTATTGTCGATGGAGAAGCTGGAGAATCCATTGATTTTTAATAAACATTTTAATAAACTAAATTTAGTATTAACTGTTGCATAAGTAGTAAGAAATTAGCAGCAAAAAGTTAGTTACACAGCAATTTCTTGAAGCGTTGCTTCACTGATCATTCCAGGTCAAGTGAGGTTGTTGATCAGATTAAATGTGTATTTCATTGCTACTGAATTCCACTATTTCTCGATTTATAAGAAAAAATATTTGTTAACTTATAGAAATTACATTGTTTCCTTTTAAATTACTTGAAACTAAAAACAATTTCCCCAAACTTTCAAGTACATTTGCAGTGATTCAATAAAGTAATCTATTAAAAATTGATCCATTAAAGGAGGTGCTGGCCCCAAGTCTGATTGGTCCCTGAAGTGCCCCTATCAGTAGTCTTTTTTTAAATAAACCAGTCACTTACTAGCAGAACACATTGTTCTTAAACAAGGAATCATTTTCAAAACATATTCAGTGATGTGTGGTTTTGCTCAAATCTATAGAGCTAACAACACTAAAAGGGAATTAAATAAATGCACCTTACTGAATCAGAAAATCTACACGGATGTTTGACATATAATTGTTCCCTCTGTAAACTGTGGCCCCTTTATGGTCCCAGAAAAATCCTATCCGCCACTGCTATCAATATTTTCTCCTGTTTCTAATCTATAATGTCCTTGTTGTACTGTCTAATGAGATATCAATTAGTGAATTGTTTTATATACAGTATAATCATTCTCAAGGCTTCCTAACATAGTCCCCATCATTTCCTTTCAAGTGACTTTAAAGCAATCTGCACAAGTGCAGTAATCTATCACTAACCTTACATGCAGTAAAACCTCCTCCAAGACATGAATGAAAGTTTCATACAGTGTTTTTACTGTCACACATCTGCTTTGACTCTGACAGAGTTTTGAATGAATGCTCATCATGTGTCTGAGGACCCATCATTAACTGTGGAACAGCATGACTAAATATTATCCATTGTGTACATATATATATACAAAGCCTAAAATACTGAAAATGCTGTAAATTAAGGAATAAACTGAAAATACTTCCACACTGGGATTGACCAAATTGTAAAAAAAAACACTTTTAAACATCTCGTGTCAATGACCATGAATGTGCTGTAACAGAATACATCATTTATATAGTGATCGTTAAAGTAATGAACAACATGTGTCTTAACGTTGAGGTTCAACTCATTAATGTATATGTGAATGTGTGAAAAACATAAAATAAAATGCCTTCAATATATACACGTGACCACAAGTGGTCATACATTTAGACGTATGTGTGTATAAATATATGTGCTGTACATGTGTGCCTGTCACAGAATACATAACCATTTCCTGTAGTGCTGATCATTTTGACCTTTGACCTTACATCTGACCAAAAACAGACATTTTAAACGTCAGTAATGAGGCAAAAGCTGCCGGAAAAAATTCTTACTGTGACTCATTTTGGACAAATGTCTTTGTTATATAAAAATACAGCAAGAGACCTTTGTCTCCTCACCTGCCTATTTCAATTATTATGTGTTGATATAAGTGAAAACTGTGTGAGGCTGTGTCCTAATGAACTAAAACCTGTATCTGTTTCAAGAGAACGGTCAAAGAAAGAGAGAGAGAGCAGATGTTATTTCAGGGAAAAGAACATCTGGACTGCTGTAAACTTATTCCTATAGTCTTGGAGCCATAGAAAGAGCAAAGCCTTGTCCGTTCAACCACTGAACGATTAGTCCAGGGCAAAGGAATTATACATGTTTTATATGTATGTGTAATTTAAGTTTTGATTAATGGAAAATAAATACCTATACTGTTTAAATGAAAATGTCCGTTTTTTATATATATAACATATTGGTGGTCATTTTCGTTTGAATGACGAGCAACGCCTTTGTGACATTTAATTTGGCTCCTGCAGATGGACTCACAACACGACCACGTCCATGAGATGTGAAAATGAGCAAAGTAAAGAAGGAATATCAATGATTTGTACCTGCTAGATGGGTCACACATAACACCGAGTCATGCATTGTTAACACTTTGAGTACAGAAACAATATTTTGGTGGTGGCCCACACTTTCAGGTCATCTCATCTTGTCCTGTCCTTGGACGTTCAGTGTTGATGCTTACACAAGTGTGTCATGCAGAGATTGTAAATAAAGGTGGTGAAGGGTACAGAATAAAAGATAATTTACAGTGTAAGAAAAGAATAAGTAAGAGATTCATTACCTAAAGCTTGGACACTAGAATTTCTAATACAACGTCATGTTTTTGGGGTCATTTTTTATTATAAAGTGCCAAGTGACATATTATTTGTTCACGTGTGCGTTGATGTTTGTTATGAGTTGCTCCACTAGAAGGCAGCAGAGTCCCAACATTGAGTTTGGCCTCCTGATATAAGATGAGTTTGGCCTCCTGGTATTTATCTAAATTCTGGCTTGTTTCATCATTTTAAGCAGATAGCACACATGCCTAAACCTGAGAAGTAACTGCATGAGAACAAACCTACATCAACTCCTTCACTGTCCTCCCAGCATCTTGAATCTGTTTCCATTTCCATTTGTGCTGCACCCCCTTCCCCTGCTTTTTATCCTGAGGTGAAAACACAGTGTGCACATCTGGAGGTGATCCTGACTGCAAAGGGGTAGCCTGTGGGAAGGGGTGTGAGGTTAAAGATGCACTGTGCTCTCTGCGTGTATATGTATATGTGTGCATTTGTGTGTGCAAGTGTGTGTGCATCTGTGTGTGCCCTGAGGGTGTCATGTGATCCTTACTCCCCAAAAATGCTCCTGATTACAAACAGCTGGCGGGCTGTAGAGTGAACCAATCAGGTGAGCTGGTGGCTGTGACATCATGTGGAAGAGGGGAAGGTTGACAGGATAATTTAGGAACAGACTTATCTGCAAAATGTTTTTACAATTGAATTTACTGACGATGGCCTTGTCTTGTCAGGGGAAAATGTGTTGTTTGGTCTCTATGATGATGATGATTATTATCATTATTATTTATGTACTGCCTTCTGTAGTTCAACCATTTGTTTTCTTGTTGTGCAGCACTTTGTACTTGTGTTGACAAGTGCGATATAAATAAAGTTTTTACTAAGCAAATTAATTGAAAATTGACACAGGAAGACACGTGATTAATCGTATTAAAATAGCAAAATCTCTTATTCGTAAATTTTAAATTCGTCGTGCTTTGTTGCATTGAGCAGACAGTTCAGACAATGAGCTGATTCAATTTGACATTCTACAAAAAACAAAAGCATTCGAAACTATACCAGCTTGTAAGAATTTAAATATTGTATGTTTTATTTCACTTTCAGTTATCCCCTAGCTTTAAAAGGTATTCTTTGTTTCTGTTTTTGAAACAGGTTTTATTGTTGATGTTGTTCCTAATCTCTGTTGCGAGTAATAAAGATAAAAAAAAAAAAATTCTCGGACCTGCAGCATCAACCTGATCCATTGATCTGCATTTGATTCCTGATTCCACGATTATATGTTTTTCTACAGTCAAAATAAGCCTCATATTCACTGTGTGTTCATGTGGGTCCAGCGTCATTAAGGACCAATCAGCTGAGGAGGAACACTGGCCCCAATGTCTCTCTTCCTAGATTCAAACACTCTTGTGCTCATGTGCTTTTTGTGATGGAGGGTGAACAAACTGCAGCTGGATAATATATAATAATATAATAGATAATAATAGAACTGCTACAAACGTCAGAATGAATAAACACAGGTCAGTATTAACATTAGTCAGCATTAAACATGTGTCCATTAGTTTGCTTTCACTGTCATTCTTCTACTATCTGAGTTTAATCCAGAACCACGTGTCACGAGTTGGTCTGTGTGGGAGATTTTCATAGTAGGAAAAACAAATGTTTAACTATAATCATTTTTGATCTGTTTCATCCCAGCAGGTGAGCCACCTAAGTGGAGTGCAGCCATTATTAGTGACCCCTCTGAAGTTTACAATATACAAAACAGAAGAATGTATCGAACTTTCCCAACAGTCCTTGAACTCGTCATGGGTGACGCCAGCTTCCGCCTGAAATAAATGAAACGATGAATAAGGATTCTTCGTTCAGATCATCTGAGTTGTGTTGTAAAATGTGCACCATGCAGACTCCGGTAGAAAAGACTTTCTACTCGACGCAAGAAGAAATGAAGTCATGTGACACCGACGGTCACGTGAGGAAACTTCTGGTCCACACCCTGCTCCAACGAAGTTCCACGAGGGGACATGTGAGAGTTTTCCACTGTGTCCTGTCGTGTCTACGAGATGTGTGGAATTAATTCAAGTGAATCACACGTCCCACTTCACTGTCATTATGAGTCACATGTACAGCTCCAAACATGCTCCACACATGGATTCTTTGATCAAACGATCCAAACACTACAATTTCCATGTATTTACAGATATTTCGTGTTAGCTGCACTTCTAGCTTGGATTGTGTCGTTGACATAGTGCTGCAGGATTTCAGTAAAAACCTTTTAGCTCATAAACTGGTTTAGAGAGTTGTGTTATCAGTTGCACACGTGTTCAATAATGGAAACATCTATACCAATGTAACACCACAATTCAGGATAATATGCTCATTTGTTTACTTGAGACTTTGATGAGAAGATCAGTACTCTTGTGTTTCATTTGTTAACACAATGAAGTTAGCTGCCGTTTAGCTTAGCTTGGTGTCGGAAAGAGATTCCTCCGAGGCTCCTCTGAAGCCTTTTAACTGTTCAAATCCAAGAAATAGTCTTTGTGTCTAACACCTTAAGCTTGTGGTTTCCTTTTGTTCAGCTCAAACTAAATGTTGATTTTACTTTGGGCAGTAGACTAAATCATGCAGTTTGTCAAAAGACATTGTAACAAACATAGTTTTTACAAATAATAACTTGAATGTTGGCTGAATTCCCTTTAGCTGCCTTGGTTTCCCAGTTTTGTTAATTTGGCCATTGTTAATGATACTAGTGCTTTTCCTTTTTTTAATGATGATTTTTTTTTACTTTTATACGCTTAACAAACAAAAATAAAAATTAGATCGTATATTTAACTTAAGTAACAATGCACAAGCTTACACGGGTTGAAACAAATTCAGGTATGAAGAAATGTAATCAAATAATAAATAATGAAATAAGAATGTCATAAAAAAAGGATGGTTAAAATGTCTGCTGTAAAAAAGCCTATTCCTCTTAAAGAGTGATGTCCCCCTATAAAAAGTCAACAATGGTTTTTTGGAGCTATTTATTCTAGTGTCTGCCTTCTACAAGCTCAAAGACAAAATTGTTGGATGTGCGCAAGATCCAACCACAACAATCCCTGTTTGTCTTTTATTCTCTTTTTTTGTTTTCTTCATTTCTCTTTGACTCAGTGAGCTGTTGTCCTCTTTTCTCACCGAACACAGACGGCTCTCGGCTCTTCCCTCCCCTCCATCAATCTCTGTCATAAATCTGTCAAGCAGAGAGAAAGGGAACTGCTGAATACAGATTTGTCAGCAATTAATCTAACCTCTATTAGCAGACTTGGATATTGTGTCCTCTATACTAGAGAGAACAATAAGCCACTCCAACATGGAGCACTGCGCTCTATGTGTGTGGTGTGCAATCATGTGTGTGTTTGTGAGTGGGAGAGCGCATGCATGTGTGTGTGCATGCAGTGGTTTCAGCTGTTTCATTAATTACATAGAAAACAATGTCTGCTCACTTTCACAGTTAAAGCCTCTTGTGGACATTGAGTCTCTGCTGTCATTGGAATCACTGGGACGAAGGTGCTATTTAACCTTGAAGAGACAGACAATATTCTGACTGTGAGGCTGGCTAATTGACATTCTGCACTTGATGAGAAACACAGGAGATAGCATACGTGTGTGTGTGTGTGTGTGTGTGTGTGTGTGTACCAATGTGCTTTTCTGCTCCTTTTTATTGATTATCTTCAGCAGGTGAATTGGAGTCAATATTGTTTCCCAGAGAAGACAACCATGAAAATAAAAAATAATCAGAAACATCCTCATAAAGAATGTTCATATTATAATTGAGAAACTCTCCTTCACCATAGCATTAGCTTGTCTCCAGTACATTAATTAATTTAAAAAAATAGAACAACAATGCATTTGCATCCATTTTTTTTACAGAAAATGTAAATCATTAAAAATGACTCACAAATATATACTTTATTGTTTTAAAGCTGTCATTTCCCAGAAGAACTGTTCACTTGTGAGTGAGTTCTTAATCCGGTGTGTTTGTTGGAGACTACGTTCAGCTGTGGATTAATACACATTTGATGAAGCAAAGCAATAGGTTGTATTTGGGACTAATTCAAAATAAACTACAGTAACATGTTCATTGTTATACAGTAACATGTCATCTCCAGCCTCATCCTTTAAATACAAACACAGTAGCGTGCCGACATTGACATCGCCTGTGAGAGACAATACCCATGTTTCCTTTGCTTTTTCGACCGATTTCCTGTTCCTGTTTTGTCTCCACTCTCTCTCTCTCTCTACACATGTATGTATGTTTCTCTCTCTGTCTCATTCAGGGGGAATTTGATTTGTATTCCAGCTATTTCCCTCTGTAAGAGCAGATAGGGACTTATCTTCTGTCATTTACCCCTATCCCTGTTCCGACTCACACACACACACACACACACACACACACACACACACACACACACACACACACATGGGTACTGGGACAGTTCAGTGGAGCAGCAGGGCCAGTGCTCAGCTGCTTGAGACAGAATTAGAGTGACAAACAGCTGAGCTTCTCTGGGGTGCTATCATGTGACCTATCCCACCCACAGGGCCATAGGGACCCAGGCTTAGAGTTACCATGACCAATTTCTAGCGTAACCGTTGTGTGTGTGTGAATTTGCCTTCCTGTGTGTATTTGTGCTACATCTTTTCCAGTAGTTGACTTGTAAAGGAAATTTCTGTCTCTGCCAGGAAACGTGCTCTCCAACCTGCTAATAGCCGCACCTCTCTGTCCAACTGTCATTAACACACGCGCTGCCCTTTGTCCCTCCGCTTGTCCCAGTGACCTGCTTTTACATGCAGAGGTGTTTCTGACATAACGAGAGACCACATCTGGGGGGGTTCAACTCAGCAATGAGAACGTATCAAGCAGCCTACCTTTTTCTACAATGAAAAGAACAGCCCCCCGCAGCACATTTGGGATTGTTTAGATGTATTGTTTCCTCGCCTGCAAAATCACAGCGTGGCTGTTTTCTTTTTTCAGTGTCCGTCAGCAAAGCATGTAAGGGAGAACGAGCTGAGAGCTGCATCAGCCATTACTCCTCTGAGTCACCTGATGAAAATTCTTTTAGCAAGCCTGCACCTCCATTATTATCAACATTTTTTTCTTATAGGACTCAATAATATGAGTCCACCGGTGGCTCAGATGAGCTTAATCTCAACTACACAGTGCTGTACAATCAGTGTTACGGAGCAGGGAGGTGGTCATTTTAGTGAAAACTGTGCTTTGTAATCATAGTGGTGAGATTATTGGCTAATAAGACAAAATTAATGGCCACTTTCTGAGACATGGCTTGCAAGTGTCAAACATGTGCCTGTGTGTGTGTCCTGCATTGCCTTGAGTGTTTACAGCAGAGTAACATGAGGAGCAGATCAGCTTGTCCCGCCTACACCATAACTCTAAATGCAGAACCACAGCTGTGTTTCTATACGTACGAGGGACCAGTGTTAGAGGGAAAAATAAGTGCTTGAGGGAAGTTGTTAAATAAGCCACGAAGATTAAAAAGGAAAATAAGCAGCATGGGCATGTGATTTAATAAAAGTTAATAATAGATTGATTGATAAATCACAGGTAAAGAAATTAACCCACTTAAGGTTTGAGGCCAATGTGGAGGTCATTTGCTGCTGCCCATGTATGTGAGCAGGCTGGTGTGTGTATGTGTGAGTGTAGGTAGGGGGATGGGGTGCCACAGGAATTGGTTGTTTCAACCCCACCCTCCCAAAAAACACTGAGATCAATGTATCGGATCAATAGAAGTCATTGATAATAACTGAACTTCTCATGTGATCAGTGAAGGAGAAAATTCACCATTTCTCACAAGCATGTGTCCTGCATGCTCATCCATCACACTGAAAGTTAACAGTCATAACCCCATGCAAATAAGATCATACACAAATGCATTCAGGAGCACGCATGCAGAATTCCATGCACACACACAGAGAGCTCTTCTCTGACACTGCATGATAGGTCACTTTTTCCCTCTCTCTCCCTTCCTGCTGAAATAGTTTTAACAAAAGAGAGGGAGAAGACAGGGGGAGGGGTGGTGTGGTTGGGGGAGGGGATGTATGTGCTGCTCTGTTGTCACTAGGCTGGGGAGAGAGCGAGAGGGGGGAGGGAGAAGGGAGCTGGAGGGCGAGCGAGGGAGGGTAGGAGCAAAGGATAGGGTCCCAGAAGCGAGTAGAAGCCTCACACACACATACACACACTCACTCACAGAGACGCTCATGTAGGCTCCCTCTGTTTTACTTTGTGGAATAGTAGTGGATTACTTTCCAAATTGAGCCACTCATTGAGCAGAGCATGATCAGGTCAGTAACCGTTTACTCACTTGTTGAACAAAAAGATTGTGTTTATCTCCGTTCAACAGCAATGACAATGATTCTGCTGCTTCTTGCACATTCCTGTCTTGTTCACTCTTCTCCATTCTCTCTATCTGTGATATGACCTCTTCTATGTGTTTTCCCATTCTACATGCTATAGTTTGTTCTTTTTACACATATGCATGACATCTTCATTAGTTTGTCCTCTATATGTCAACTTACACACTCATTCTTCATGTTTTTTTCCTTGTGTGGGAGAACCCCCCCATGTCCTGCAGAGAGTACAAAGTTCTTTTTTGCTGTTGTGGTTTGTAGTATGTGTTGAAACGTGGGTGGCTTCAAAGAATTAGAAACTTGTCTTCGCTGGCCTTGCGGTTGAGTGGTCAGAGGGTAAAAGCCCCCCTCACACATGCAGGCAAATGTGCATGTACATATAGACACATGGGAACGCTGAGAAAAGCAAAAGCAAGATAACTCAGAGTGCACGAGAAACAATCAGGTCAATATAAGATGCTTTCTGCAAGTATTTCCACACAGTGACAGTATAGTTTATTCTTAAAAGGAATTGATGCAATAAAGTGAGATCTTTTTTTGTACACTGCTTGAATGTCCTAGTATCTAGCTGTGAGTGACGTCAATCAAAATATACAATCAAGTCATACTACGTGGTGTCTGCTGGCTCTGATGCTGGGATGTGTGCTTTTTTCAGTTGGCAGCGTGTCGGAGCAGCGTTGAAGTGTGAGATGAACCATGGAGGGGTGCAGGAGGCCAGTCACTAACCGAGCCAGCAGCAGCCTCACAACCACCACCGCCAGCAGCAGCAGGAGAAGCAGTAGCCCAGGGAAGTCCCGGAGCATGCAGCTGGGCTCTCACTAGCACCAAGTGGACCCAGTCCTCTCCTCTTCACCTGGGGGCCAGGGCTGCAGAATGCTCAGTCCTGTCACCCCTTACAGTAAGTGTGCACTGATTTTATCTACACGTGTGTACACACCCTGTGCTTGGATGTTGGATTAATGTATCATTTCCCAAAACGGGGCTCATAAGATCTGATACATGCGCAAACCCTGACCCAGCTGGGCTCCAGTGTGGTTTCCTTCACACCTTTATCTTTTGACCCCTCTTTTGTCCAGGACTCATCTCCTGTGGCTGTGTAGAGGGAAGCAAGGGGCTGGGGGGGGGGGTCTCTGAGAAGTCATGTTGAGAAGGCAGATATGCTAATGGATTTAGCAGCTGTGTCTCCAGGCTTTGCATTGAGGAATTTTACAGAAATGGGTTCAGTGTCTGTTTTTCCAGCCTGTCCACATAAATATATAAAAAAAAATTGTGATAAGACACCTACAGCCTAGGAAAAACATATTGAACGAGCTCAGTGGAGCCCCCTGGGTATTTCAATCTTTTCTTTAAGAAATTTGGATGCATAAAATGTTTATAACAACATATGCACAATCATGCCTGTATAACATCTTCATGTATATACTTCTCGTTACTCATAAAAACTATTTACATGAACTGTCTGCTTCAGATTTCCCCTTCAGCATGAACCTCAACAACTTAGCAACATTTTGTGTTGAGTGTGTGTCTGAGTGTTATCTCACTTGGCAGATGTTTGAGCGACCTCAATATGTTCTGCAGATGAAATCCCATAAATCTCATTGACACATCGCAGAACGGTGTCAGTTTGTATATATGCTAATCATGAGAGGTTGCTATCCAGGCTGATGAATATGCTTCTATTGATTGCCTGGGCTTATTGATTAGGCTGAGCTTTACTAGGATTACAACACTAACCTGATTGGAATAATGCAACAGGGATTTACTTCTACATGCATTTTGTATTCCAAAGAGCAATACAATGAAACACAGAGACAAAATGGACAACGTGAGAATGAGAGTTTTTGGAGTAGACAGAGACAGAAGTTTTAGTAACGTGGGCCTGCCACATTCCTTCCTCAAAAAGACTCAGTCAGTGTCACTTTAGATTTCTTCCCATGGAAACTTGGAACTTAATCCAATGCTGGGCTTTATTTGTGCATGTTCTTGTCAGGTCTCACAAATGTCTTACCATAAACAAACAAGCAAACAAGTAATCACAGTTAGCGACACCTCATTATAGGCTCTGTCCATAATGACGGCAGTGTGTCACAGGAAGAAAGGAATGAGCAGTTGTGGCCATTTCTCACTTGTCAGTTTCCAGGGTGAAGCCATCCTGTGAATAAAAGCCAGATTCTTAGTAACCTGGTGTCAACAACCTCTCATTAGTCCTGCATTGAGGGACACATAAAAACACATCGCCCTCCACCTTTACACACACACTCATTAGTCCACCATAGTAATCATGAAAGCTTGTTAAGCAAATTGTAGCACACCTCAGATTCTCATTAGGTGTCATAGTAAAGAGCTGCGCTGCTGCTGCTGGTGGTGAACAAGAAATGACGGAGAAAGAGCAAAGTGAAGGGCAGATGGAGAGGACGCAAGGAGGGGACTGGTCAGCTGCAGCCTGATATATGAGTGGACACAATAAGCAGAGAGGGGGCCAGCCTCTGCCACATGTGTGTGAGCTAAAAGAGTGGGGGAGGGGGAGAACTGACCACACAGGGTCAAACACACAGTCCTGTCTTTTACCACAGCACATAGTGAAGCACAAGAGGAAGACTGTGGCTATAATCAGAGGGAAAGAAAATTTAAAGAAATTTAACGAGGGGAGCAAAATAATTCTAAAGCAAACTTGTTACTCAGCGGTGCTCAGAGATAAATCAATTCCATTGAATGTGAGTGCCGCGGAAAAATCTATGTGCACACTCATTGCCATGTGTCACCGTCACGTGATGTGTTGTCAGAAACGACTCGTGAAGGTGAGGGATAAGTGTGGAAGTTTATTCAGATATGGTACAGTAGCTGATTGGCTGTCAGCAGCGTGGCCTGGTGAGGCGTGCAGGCCTGTTGGGGAGAAGGGGGAAGGGGGAAATTGTGTGTGTGTGTGGGGGGGGGGTCCTCCTTCATGCTTTAGACTATGGTCTCTGCTTACATAACAATGTGACCCTGATCTACTCTGTACACTCGAAGCACAGCGATAGCGGGTTGGTTTGTATGTGTGTAGTTCATCGTCCAGTGCAACAGGAGCCATGAAGGGCTCCATGTTGATTAATATACCATTTCTGCTCTGATTTGTTCTGTATTGATCTTCTGGGCACTGGTGTGAACTAACTCTTAACTAATACAAATGAGCCTGTAATGTGCAAACAGCTGATAGGATCATTTATCAGCACAGTAAGAAAGCATGCTCTCTCTCTCTCTCTCCCTCCCTCTCTCTCGCTCTCTGTCTCTCTACATTCTCCCTCTCTTCCTGTAGCCTGGTAGTGGACAGTTTGTGTCTGTGTAGCGTAAGGAGAGGATATGTGCTTTGTAAATAGATCCCAGGTTAGATTCCTGGCATTCCAGCAACCTGACTCATCCGATAGATGACTAAGAAATCCCTCAGCCAGCTGAAGCTAAACACTGACTGCACCATAACCAACAACGCAGGAGTGCATCTTGGTGTGTGTGTGTGTGTGTGTGTGTGTGTGTGTGAGTGTGTGTCCTCAGGAAATGTAAGCCTTTTGTTTATTGTGAGTGGAGTAAAAGCACTAACAGAGGAGCTCTCAGTAAGGGTGATTTTTTTTTCCACTCCCCAACCCAACCGGCCGGCCAGGCAGCAGCTCTGATGCTTCACCACCCCCAAATCCCATTCCAGGCAGCCCCTTCCCCCACATGTACTTTCATCTAATTAACGTCTAATTACTCATACTGACCAGTGGACCACAAGTTGGACCATCCTCCACTGATGGACAGAAAACACCCATAACTTGACATCATTGTGTTTTCTTGACAGCAAAAAAATAATGTAGTCATGCAATACAATCCACCAGATTCTTTTTTTGTATATTCCATTCTGGTAACACTGATGATGAAGGAAAGGCTCTAGTGCTGAAACTGGTTTTAGTGGAAGCTGGGGGGGGTCACATTTAGTCCATTTCTTTACTGGATCGAACTGGCTGCTGTTTAGAGGCACCCCACTCCCTGCTTTACACACCCACACCCACATATGAACTGCGTATCTTGCTGTATGGTCACCCTCGTTGCCATGTAGTATCTATTTCTGTCTTGAAATGGACAGGAGAGTAAAAGGAGCTGTGTATATCGCAGCACTGTAATTATACGTCACCTCCTGCTCTGGTCAGATTGCAGGAGGCAGTGCTGTTTCTTTTGGTTCAGGGAGATGAGAATAGCTTATATGCACCTCTTCAAATATGTAACCACATCTATGTAACTTAAAACGTTTCCTTCCCTTCCATCTCCTGCTCTTATGTAACCTTGCTCTTTTCAAAAATGTTATATAAACTGTCTATGGTGAAGCCATTTGCAGTTCAAACCTTCCCTTCACCACAATTGTTACTGGTTAGTTTGAAGAAACAAATGTGAAATAAACATGACATCACTTGCTTGCGAGAACTGTAAATAAATACATTCTTAAAACCACAGGTTCTGAAGGTAACAGTCTGCAAATTGTTCCTGGAACAACCTCTTGATTAAGATACCAACACGAATATCAGATCTGATTTATGCAGAAGTGCTGGAGGGAGGAGTGATAAAAAGTGAGTCAAGCTGGACCCCAGACAGAATAAACAAACTCTCATGTAAGCAAATGGGTATTAAATGTAAAGTGATGGGAAGGTTGGAGTGGTGGTGGTGGATGTCCGAGAAGGGTGATTATTGTGTATGACTGGAGAATGTGAGGAATGTGACTTTAAATTACTTTCTTGCTTGTCTGGACTGCAAGGAAAGCTCTGTGTGTGAACGTTCTGCAAATATATGTTGCACTGCATCACAGATGCATTTGACAAAAGCTGTGTCTTTAGAGGTGACATCATTCTTGAGTCTAAAACAGGGTTATAAAGGATTTCAACAGACATCTGTAGGAACAGTGTTGCAACAACACAGCATATGTAATATGTTTGTGCTCCACTGCTGATTTCCATGGTGTCCAGTAGCCAAACTGCTGGAGGACGGAACCGAAAACACTGGTTTACTGCTCGGCAGTTTGATAATCACAATGATTAAGGAAAACTGTCATAGTTGCAAGCCGGCTTAGTGCTCATCTTTGTCACTTGGTAAGCTAAGCACGGCCAAGAATGGAGGGGTGTTTTCAAGCCCCAAGCCAACATGAGATGCTAGATTAGGGTTAGGGGCTCCCTCGGTCATCCCTCCTAATACCCAAAGCCTGCTCCCTAATATCCTCACTTCAACACAGATGTCTGATGCTGCAGTGCTCGGGAACCATAAGAGGTTTTAATCAATCCCAGAAATCCCAGAAATTGACATTTCCTGGAAAATAGCACAATGGAATCTTAAATTTAATGCTTTAAAATTGCTTTATTGTGGAGCAGCCTCAGTAATATCAGAAATCAGGTGAAAACACAACAGAACAAGATGTCAGATCTTGAAGAGAGCAATGATGTTAGAAACCATAGTTTTCTCCCTTAAAGTCTTAAAGTTTATTATTTTGAGTAATAAGTATCAAGTAGATGTATTTACTATTTTTAGAGGGGAGTTTAAATGTTGTTTTTGGCTTTCAAAAAAGAGAAAAAAGTGATTGTCTGACACAAACAAGTCACTATGCCTCTAAATGAGAGATGTTCCTAAACCATTTTTACTTACAGATACTGATTCTGAGACTTTGTGATACAGAGTTGAAAAGTGACAACTTGTCAGGTGGATTAAGTGACTCGATCCTAGAAAATAAATCACAAAAATGCCAATACCAAAATCAGCCAGATATTAATTCCGTAAGCATTGACAGAGATGTTCCAATACCATTTTCCCTCCCCAATTAAGACGTTGCGTATTGGCCGATATCGAGTACTGATCTGATACCAGTGTATTTTAAAAAACAACAACTTATATAACATATTTTAACAGCTCCTCTCACTGTTGTATGACCTGGTTAAGGTAAAACCCTCTGACAAACCAATACATATAAAGAGTGAAAACTTATTTGCCGCTCTAAAAACTACTTATCTGTGGCAGTACTACATAACTGCTGTTTTGGAGTAGCGATGAAAATGTGATTTCCTGCAAAACAAAATTGCAGTTTTTTTTCTGCGTGAAAATTTACTTTTAAGATGTGGCTCAGTACATAGATTTTTGTACTCGCTGATGCCCAACCTGGCATTTTTGTCAGTATCAGAGATGCTGGTATTGGAACAATTTTAGCCATATATTTGCAATGGTTTGATTTTTTAAATATTATCATTACAATAATCAAGAAAGATTTATTTTAAATGAAGTTGTTAAATCATCTCGGAATAAAGGCTCCATCTATGTTACTGGCTTACTGGAGGGATAAGAAGTAAGAATGGCCAGTGATGCTTCTTTAATTCTTGTCGGATTGTCACCAAGCACTGACACTCCCATAAGTCCCGTGTGCTCTAATCCTTCATTAGTCTGGTTTTCTCAGACTGGTACTTAAGCCATCCAGACCCTCCACTTCACTCCCTCGTCATCTGATCTCAGAGTGATCCTAGTCAGGGTTTTTTTTTTACACATTCCTGCATTGAGTTTTGATGAGGATTCAAGATGCATTAGATTCCTGCGCTCAGATATGTCTTGGATAGATTTGAGACCATCTGGGGTGTGAGGAGTAGATTAAAAGTAAAGCGGCAAGCGATTGGCTCTTGCCCGCAATCAACATGACCAGTGAGTATCACTCTGATGACCCTGAGTGTGCGTCTGTGTGCGTGTGTACGACACCCAGATTTCAATGGATGTGCAAACACGGCCACAAGGCTGGAGAATTGTTTAATAATGATTAATGTTCAGATCTTTTAGTTTTGTTATTGCAGCCAACCAGTGGGCGACAGTCTTGTTTATCATGCTGGTAGCGAAATATGATTGTATGTTTGTTTAAATGCATTTGATATAATTTCTATTGATCTGAAATCTTTGTAGAACTGCTCAGGCAGAAAAAAAGCAACAATTACAAATTTCTAAAAGTAATTTGAGTACCATTTCTATATCAAGGATATCAAAGGGTGATTTACTGCACTTGAAATTATGCTCACAGATACACTATGTTGGCAGAGAAGCAGATCTTCATTCACATTCATTAACAGTGGTACCTACTTTGTAGTCATAATACCTGAAGTTGAACCTAACATTTTTAAAAAGGTATAATGAAGACAGGCTAAGAAAAGGACCATTTATCTACTATTTGCCCAGTTAGATAAGGGTATAGTATGTTTAATGACAGATCACACATTTGTCCCAGAGGGCTCTTACAATCTGTTCCAAAATACAACATCATATTTAGAGCCTCAATTCAGGGACAGGGACACATCATTCAGTTTAACTCAACTTCTGTTTTAATTCACCAGATGGTCAACACCAAACCTAAAACATTATCCAGGTCCAATTGTATAATATATATGTACGTTGAAAAAAAACCTGTTTGACAAAAAAGATGCAGCTGGACCCCTCTTTCTTTCATTTTTACCATCCATGTTTTCACAGTTTTAGCAGAAAATTGCTTAAGTGATATCCATACATCAATTCTGCATCATAGTGTACCTGTGAGAATATCCATTGCAACCAGTTTACCCCAAATCATTTGAATGTCTGCATTTAGTAGGATAAAACAAAAATCACACTTCAGTCATGAATTTATAATTTTACGTTTCTTCCTTTGGTTTCATGTCTGTCTTAAACATGGACAGACTGGTTGACAAGGGGTCGCTGGGCACTGTACTGGGTTGGCTGTATCCAGAGGACAGGCTGGTTTGGGGGTAGCACCCAGGAGGGTAGTTGTAGACAGGAGTGCTGGCGCTGTAGCTGGGCACTAGAGTGGGTGTGGACTGCAGAGAGTGTAGGATGGCAGGGGAAAGTGCTGCACTGGGCTGAGGGCAGTATCCTGAGGACAGGTAGGTGCTGTTGTAGGCAGGAGGGTATTCTGAGATGACGGGGCATTGCAGGAGCTAGTGCCACTGTACATCCAGTTGGACCTGAGTTTTTTGGGGCTCTGACATTGACATGAATGACGTAACCATTCAAACTTTCAGTGAGAAATGAGCAGACACTGTGTTAATGCACCCATCAACACCCTCCTGTCAGGGTTCCATAAGTTACTGTAGATATCATTTTGTAATCTAATATGATGTACGGAGTGTGGTGGGAATATACCATAAGCCCCATCACCATGTCTGTGCTATTCATTTCTTTTCTCTTGAGGGTTGGGCACCTTGTTCGGGTAGAATTCCCTGGAGCGCAGGGATTTCTCTGATCCTGGGTGGAGCCTGTGGCGGTCACGAGCTCTGCTATCCCTGGATTGGATGAGTGGGATTATTGGGCTGAAGGATCATTTAATTTAGGGATCAACATGTGGACCATTTAGAGGCCCATCTGGTGGTCCTAGTGGACATGTGACCTGATAATAATCCACATATAGACAGTTTCAGAGCAGACGTGTAAGTGATTAAGTGTGCATATGTGGGATAATGGAATAAATCCCAACACCTACCACTGCTGCTATTGGATTGCTGTTCTACCTGGACAGATAAATACAACCATTGTGATTAGGTTCTTGAATAGAGTTGAGTTAGTAACTGTAAAGTGGATAAAACAAGACTCTTTGGTCTCCAGGAATAAGTTACTGAGCGTATACCACTGTTCTGTCAATTAATAATCAATAAACCAATTGCTGGTGAATTAATTCACAAAAACTACGACCAATTTCCACAAAAATTGGTGGAAGGATGTGGTATGGGTCAGGAATCCATTACATTTTGTTGCGGATCCAGGAATTATTTTCACTTCTCTTAACAATGTGAGATAGTGTGTTTTTCAACATTTTCATTGATTTCTCAGAGAACAATTCTTGATTTTTTATTTGATGAAGAAAAAAAAAACAGGAGTCTTTAGTAGACTGATTTTTATGAATGTGGACAATTTGGTGAAGATTCCCAAAAAATCTGGATATGTTGAATTTATGGTGTGGTGTGGTTTCATCAGGGGACTGTTGGGCCTTGATGGAAGTTTGTGCTCTACTGAGAGTCATTCTAGTTGATAATGAAAAAAAAAATGTTGTTTGAATCGTACCTGAACTCATAAAGAAATCACATTTTTGTCATGATCTTGAATTGAACATAATTTTATCTGTTTAAAATAAGGTGAAAAACATTCCTCTAAAATATTATTTCCAAAACAAAAAGGGTTGAATTAACATATTTTATTTAAGTAATCATGAAGTTCTCTCACTTTTACACAATAGAGGTCAGTGTGTCTGTAACAGAGGGATCATTTACCCAGCAACTGCTGTGTACTGTGAGAATAAAACATGGAGCATGTCTTACTATATACTACCATAGGAATTATTTGTCCACCATTTCTGGTGAAATCAAGGCCATGGCTTCTTCCTTTGGCTCAGGCCTGGGCTCAAGACAGTTTAATAATACTCTGCAATGCGTGGAATGTCAGCCTAATGCCAGTTCAAAAAGACAAGCCCACTACCACTAAACCAGTGGATTACCCTGTGTGTGTAAATGTGCCTGTAGAATCACACATGGCACTTGAGAATTAGACCCTTTTTTTTTGATCGGTTCACTTGTAATAGTGTTTCTGCGTCAGTCCAGAGTCTGTGAGATATTTTCAAACAAATACTCTGCCCCCCTAACCCTCTACACAGCGGCCCTTCCCTCCGTTACCCCTGTCCAGCAGACCCCTGAGGATTCGGCCGAATTAGATCACACGCTCGGTGGGGGTGGCTTTGTGGACTAAGAGTCTCATAGAGAAACAACAATGGCCCCAATGTGAGCGAGGCAAAGGCAGAGGGCAGTGCGCTGGCTGATAGAGGCTTATCGCCGTGGAGACCAGGCTAGGGGCTATGTTGGCGGCTTCATATAAAGATTAGAGCAGTTGCTCCCCGCCTGGATGAGACTGTGGGGAAGAGCACTGGTTAAGCGATGACATGATTCTGGGAGAGAGTCAGTTTGTTAGGGTGATTATGAGGGCAAATATTCATGAAGGCTGACTTTCAGCTTGGTTGAGTTTTAGAAGCAGCAAAATACTGTAACTTGACAAGACAAAATGTTGCAAACATGTCATTTAAAACATTTCATACATCTTTGGTTATCTCCTTAGGTCTGTTGAAGATGCACTGGTCTCCGGAGCACGCTGCCCCCTTATCTCAGTGGCCTGAGCAGCACCTTGATGTCACCTCCACCACCTCGCCCCCGTCTGCCCACAAACACGATCCCTACGCTACAGCGGCTCGCCGTGGCTACGGCCCCACAGGTTACCCTTGGGCCAGTGATGACATATCAGCCCTAACTGCTTCTTCTCTGCTGAAGCGCTATGCAGAGAAATACTCTGGCCTGGAGCTGTCCTACGACCGCCCCCCTCCTGGGCCCTACTCAGAGCCTGGACCCTTCCTGAAAACTGAACCTGAGGCCTGGGCTCTGGGTCAGAGCATGGAGTGTTACCCTGGACTAGAGGCACTAACTGGCACCAAGGTGGGTTCTGCCTCTGTGGGCATCCCAGCCACAGGAAGTGTAACAATCGTGAGCAGCAACTTGGCATCTGAGCCAAGTTACAGTGGCACTAGCTCCTGCAATGCCCCGTCATCTCAAGAATACCCTCCTGCCTACAACAGCACCTACCTGTCCTCAGGATACTGCCCTCCGCCCAGTGCAGCACTTCCCCCTGCCACGCTACACTCTCTGCAGTCCACACCCACTCTAGTGCCCAGCTACAGCGCCAGCACTCCTGTCTACAACTACCCTCCTGGGTGCTACCCCCAAACCAGCCTGTCCTCTGGATACAGCCACCCCAGTGCCTCCTACCTGCCCTCTGGGATAAGTGCCCCGACTCCTCTGGCCCCTCGGCCCACCATGTTGGGGGGGAGTTACAGCTACGCGTCTCACAGCCTTGGAGGGAGCTCCGAGGCAGGAGCCCCACTGAAACGCAAGGCTTTTGAGATGGAGGAAGGACAGGAGGGAGCAGAGGTGGAGGGATCACGCTACAGAAAGTACAGCAACGGAAACAGTCACAGCAAAGGCCACGGTAACGGCTACGATATGAGCGGCCCCGCCTCAGATCCACAGGCCTACAAACCCGGAAAGCCTCTGATGTCGCCACCGTATGGCGGGGCAGGGGACTACAGCCCACCGTCGGGCCTCGCAGGAGAGAGTGTATCAGCGGAGCACAACTTTCCTCAGCAGCAGCAGAGAATGTCTATGAAGATACCTGCCCCACACACTCGATCTGAGGATCCAGTTGGAGGCCGCTGACACACTCTGCCGCTATTGGAGAGGATTCCCTCGCTCTTATAAAGCAACCAGAGTTATTAATACAGGCATATCTGGGGGAATGGCATTAATTAGATTTATCAACGAAAGGTTTCATTTCACTACAAACACAAGATGGCACAAGACATCAGGTATTTCCTGTGCGTCTTTTCTTTTTTTTTTTTTTTTTCATCACTCATGTTTTTTCCAAAGATTCACAGGGGCCTTTAGCCCCTGTAAGGTTGAGGTAAGTCTTAGGGGTGAGGTCGAGGCATTCGCTATATGGATATTATTAAGACAGTCTATATGTGTGAGTGTCTGTTTCTCTCAGGATCCTATTTATTTCCTTTCTGCTACTGTGGCAACATCACTGCAATGTTGCAGATTTTGAAGTCAGTGTAATTATTTGTGGCCGTTATGTGTGTGTGACAGCCTTTGACTGCAATATGTTCTACCACAGCACAGAAAGAAAAATCATTTCTGACCAAAAAAAGGAGAGCAATAACTGAAATGGTTAGATTGCCAAACGTCTTCAGCACAATCACTGCTACTTTACACAGCTCACTACACAGCCTGTGCCACTCGAGAAATGAATGTTTCCCTGCTTTTTCCCGTTCACATATTCCTAAACTTTATTTTTCAGTTTCCTTCACTTCTTTCTTCTCTGTTTTGCTGCCTCCTGCTCACAATCTCTTTCACTGCTCAACAACTTTTGTCTTTGTCCAGTTTAAGCACGCCCAGCTGCTCATCAAACCATCACATGATAGCATACATGAAGACGCCCTTAAACATGTTTTCACCCAAGGAAAGAATGGAGAAATAATCTAAATATAAATGTTAATCTTAAAATGTTTTGGTTTTTTTGCACTCACACAATGACATCATACGGATTTATGCAGATCATGTGTTGTTTACGTGCAGATTTCTAAAACCAACGGTTGTGTCTCAATGATAATACCTGTTCCAGTTTATGCATCAACTTAACCAAAAAACCAACTAGACAGGCACTCAGTAGAGCATCCTACACACGATTGTCTAGTTCCTATAGTAGAAATATAAAAAGAAAGAAGGAGGTCAGATAACCTTAATATCATAATTATAGTGAAAATGAAAAATGTATTTAAAGCTTGGTGTTGGTAATCCTGGAAAAGGTAGCAGGAGACTTTACATATGGATGGCTATGGGGGCATAAAGTGGATTTCAACAAAAAAAGATTTAAAGTGTTTGAGGAACAAATCACCAACTCTACCTTTAAACCACATCTGCACCGAACCCATTGATTTAGTACACACAGGAAAATTGTGATCTTGGTGGAGGTATTACCACGCTTAAGTCTGCTTTCTGCTGAAATTCACTTTGAAGGTGTACGAGCCTGTTTGATGCAGATTTCTGTAAATGCGTCTGGGTGAGAACATCCAACAACTTTCTTTGTGAAGATCAACCCGCTTGTCCTCTTGGATTTGCTTCTTCTTTTTGTTTCTAAATATGCATTCTCTTTACCTTTGCCTCTGAAAGGATGATTTATAGTTGTGTTATTGAATACTCAGGAAGAATATTGTTACCTCAGAATGATAAAATAAGAATGTATGTTATTACCTTTGGGTGTTTGTAAGGAGCTTTATGGAGCAAGATGAAAATGGAGCCATGGCTTTGTCAAAGAGAAAAAGATACTCTGAACACTTCAGGGAAATAATGAACTTACAAGGCCTTTGATACAAACAGTAGACTATACACACACACACACACATGCACGCACACACACACATGCACATGCACACACACATGCACGCACACACACGCTGCTTCGTAGCTCTGGGGGAATTAAACTCGAGGTTTTTGTACCAAGGCCTGAAATGTTGAATGTAATTCAGATATAATGTACATCGATTTATGTTTTTAGATATATGAAACATATTTTCTTCTTGTATAGATGTAATTCTCTTCTAGGTTTTTGATGGAGCAATGAATAACATGTTAAGTGTTAGTGTAGTTAGCAGTGGGGAAATGGTTTTGTGGACAAAAAAAAAAGTCAAATCAAAGCACTCCTGATAGACGACATTCAACATATCAAGACACACGCTCGTCAGTATGTAACATGCTCTATAACAGGTATCTTCAATTATTGTCTTAATACAGTGTCCAGCTTCAATTGCCCATGTCAGTATTGTTTCAATCAGCGTGAATTTAGCTTTAATGTGAATTAACACCATGAAGAAAGTAGAAGTTAATTGTGACGGATGTGCACTGTCAGAAAAAAAGTAGTCACAACTTAAAATCCTTTCTTTGAGTCTGTGCTGTTTGATCCCATCATGACTTGTGCCATACCGTTGTATTTTGTTAAGAGAAGCCCCTTGGAGGCTTAAACAAAACCAAAATCCTGCCTAAATGCATGACTCCCCTTTTAATAGTAAGATTTTTTTAGCCTGAGATGCAACTTCAGATTTTAGTCTGAAAACCAGTGTGGTGAAAAAAGTACTTTAATGCCTCTTTTTGGAAATATAAGCACGTTCATTAACGAAATTTAAACTTAATCAGAGGGTTAAACTGAATTTGCTTCAAATTATGCCGAGGAAGAAAAATGACAGATGAATAATAATGTTAAGCATATAATATTGTATTCTTACCCCCAGATTTTGAAATTGTTTAAGCGCTTAGCTTCAACAATTGAATGCTCTTCAATACCACACAGAGAATGTGCTCTACATTAACCCACGCGCTGCGACAGACGACTGATTATTCGCTGTTTATTCATGGAAGTATGTGGAGTTGAGTTTGTCCACAAGATCAAGAAATGGGATTTCAGTGTTATGACGTTTGTGATTCAGTTGTTCTTTTGTTGTATCTTGTACATTTTCTGTAACCACTTCTACCTCATTCTGAAGACGAACATTGAAATATTTATTTCATGTCATTTCACTAACCAGTTTTAAGGAGCAATGTTTCGAATTCTTGACCTGTTCTAGTCTACCTCACTAAAGACTGTTGTGTCATGGAAATGAAGATATACCAAAAAATCTGACTTTGTCTTTTTGTTTGTGAAATCTTTGGGTGTTTTAACACTTAAACACACTCTAGTATAACGAGACCCTGATGTTTGTTGCGCTGCTGTCATTTCCTCATAAACACGCTCACCAGGTCCAGCTCCATTCTGCAGCGTGACAGTGACATACATGTATTTCTCTTGGGGAAGCAGTTATATGATTGTCCCCTCTGAGAAAATATACTTCTTCTCTCCAATTCACCTGATATCACAACATCATCATTACATTACAGGAACAAAACACTTAAAATCTCCCGCAAACATTTGTTTGTACTCTGCTCCTCTGTTTACAATCCTGAGGTATGATTTTTATGGCAAGCTTTAAAAAAGGCGCTATCTTTTCAGAGGCTACTCTTCCAATTAATTAAAGTTACCTAGCTTATGTGTAGAGTTGAATTATTTTTATAAACATATATCATTTAAATGTGAATAATTACTCTGGAAATCAACCACTGCCTTTAAACTCATCCAAGTAAGCAGTCGCTTTATGCCCTGTTATGATGCTCTGCTAGAAATGATGTAGAAACCAGAAAAGCACTCAGTATCGTATACATACCTCTGCGAGTCCATATATGAAACCACATTTAACCTTGCTGCACCAAACACACACTCATAATTATCAGTACCCTAAGCATGCCTGACTTTTCGCCATCAAGATACATAAATTATTCTCAGAGAAATCAAGAAAAATTGAACATAATTCTCTATCTTCTTATGAAAGATAGTGAAAAAGGATTTATGGTTTTTTTCCTGACCAATACTGCATCTCTCCATCTTTTGTGATAATCTGTCCAGTAGTCATTTCATAATCCAAGCAAACACATAAACACATGAAAACAACCTCCATTGCGGAGGAAATAACACACTGTGATAATTAGGTGTTCTATACAGCCAGTGATCTTGTGAAATTGTTCAGGAACCAGAGAGTTATTTATATCATGTTGGCTAAAGAACATAGAGAATAAAAGGTCTTGATGAGTGGAGAAGATCCTGACCCTCTTCCTCTGGACGCCCTTGTCCTCATTGTCTGGAGGGCGGAGTGCGTGTGCTGGCATGTGACACATGTCTGAAACTGAAGTGTTTTCAGTCACAGTGACTCTCACCCCTCAGCAACATGCAACAAAACCCACTTTTACATAAAACTTATCTTTATCTTTTCAGGTGTTCTGCACACACCTCAAATAATATGGCATCAAACATCAGACCAGCCAGCCTCATCAAGTTCAAGTCATGTCACTAATCTCAAATAATTGTATCAAGTACAGACCATAAACAAAACCAATTTAGGTATTTTATTAACCTTATATTTCGTTTTACTCCTGAAATTCCTTTGTCAAAATGCTGCGTCTTTACCCCTTTAAAAATCTTAACCAGCTCAAGCAGCAGCTGCAGCAGCGTCACATAACGAATGTAACAGTGACACCTATAGGCTTGTTTCAAGAAGTACATTATTATATGAAATAACTGAGAATAATTTATAAAAATCAGTGTCACGTAGTTATTTACACAATATAAATAAAGTACTAAGATGAATACATATGTGAAAATCATGGGGCTTCTGATGGAGAATAAATTCATTGGATATCATTTTCAACACGTGGTTATGACAAATTACAGGAAAGAAAGATTTCGATATATCCTGCAGTTTTTACCCTTAACCTTCAGTTTTAGTCTCGTTATTTCTAGGCTGAAAAAGAGACATAATGCTGTTGGCTCGTTCACAGGTTCTTGTCCAGTGGTGGTGACGTTGTACTGATGAGAGATGTATTCTGCGGAGTGTCTCCTTCAGACTGATGTGGACTGCAAAGTCTATAAAATGACCATTTGTTTCCATGTGATCTTGAGTCAAAGATGGATAAACTTACTGTGGGCTGCAGATTTTTGGGGGAGGAAGGAAAATGTGAATATAGCATTGATGTGTTTTAATTAAACATTGTATGAAACTAGGCATCTTACACATTCCCCTAAAAACGAAGGTACATGGAATAACACATTGTAAAAATCAGTATGCAACTAATAATTCTGATTCTGCACAATAACTAATAATTCACTTGGTCTAAAATGTCAAAAACAGTAAAACTCAGTTGGGCTCTAGGAATAGTTTATTTTTAAATGTTTATTTTTGCAGCCAGCAGCAACCAGCAGTCCAAAATCCCCAAATTTCAAATTTACTATACATAAAATACACCAGTTAAGAGGCTGGAAACAATTAATTTAGTCTATTTTATTTGGTTAAAAGGAAGATCGTTGCAATTCATTATTAGCACAGTTACAAATATTCTTTTTCTCTCAATTTGTTTAATTGATGCAAAAACAAAAACCAATAAAAGTGTGAAATATTACAATGCAAACAGTAAGCCCCTGTCAGACTATGTTTTTATTTTTCACATGTACTTGCTTAATAACTCATATTACCTTCTCTTTCATAATTGACCTTGACTGTACATAAGGATGTACGTTCAAAGGTTGACACTAGATGTCTCTCATCAAATTAATTTGCTATAAGTGGAGTTTCTATGCTCATCTTAAATCTAGGTCCAATAATTGGTGACATCACGTAGTTTGGAAAACAACACTGCCCCAAAAGGCAACTGACTGGACGCCTGCAGTGCACCTGCAGGTTATTCAGGGATGTTGGAGACATCTTGTGTTCAGTAGTCGAGAAATATTTGCACATTCATGGTTTCTGTGTTGTACATGTCATTTAAGTTTTTCTAACCAGAAGAAACTATTCCAAACATACCTGAAGAGGACGTTTTAGTAAAGCTGAATAAAATCTTTGTTCGTTTTCTTGCCCAATCGTTGGTCCGTGTGTCCATGTTGAAGTACTTTGCATGCTAAAAAGAATTTTTAAAGGAGGGATGCTGTCGATTCATGTAAGCTTCATTTTTTGAGAAATCCTGCATCTTGTCAATAGTAATCCACATGAAAACAGTGGTGAAGTTCCACTAGTTGAACGTGTAAAATGTTCCACTTATAAATAAAAACAATGGGTTGTCAGTGAATCCACAGCAAACGTGTGGGATCACTCCAGTCTCCTGCTGCTGGCTTGAGAGGGTAACTGCAACCAGAGGATTAACAAAAACAACCCATACTTCTTTATTTCAAAAGAGTGGACTACCCCTTTAATCTATGGAAGTCGCAGGGTTGTGTTGTTTCCTTCAGGTCCAGTAGAGGGTGTCAGATAGCTATAAGAGGAATTGAGGAACTCCACTGTTGGTTACAGCCCACAAACAGCGTTGCTATCTGCAGACAGTCTCAGAGACAGAGGTGAACTGAACCCAGCAGAGCTGAGGGGTAATGATCATCATGCAGAGGAAGCAGAGCCAGGTAGAGAAAATGGCACAAAGAGATGAATCAGTCCCATCTTTTATTGCATTTTAGCTAAATTGAATGTATGTGGAGCAATTCCTCTTCAGCTATGTGATGAAACGTGAAAACGAGGGAAGACCCCATGCATCTCCTTATTGAAACTGAGACCATGTGTTCCCATTCACCTAAAGTGTGTAGATCACTGCACCCTTCACCCTCATGATGTCTCCTGCATGATGGAACACACTTGACCCAGAAAAGAAAACCACGACCTCACCCAGATACATGATCGCAGCAGTATTGCAGATTACATGTTATTGATTCCTTAAAGACATACAATCTCTCCCCCATATCCTTTACACACACACACACACACACACACACACCACACACACACACACACACACACACACACACACACACACACACCACCTCTTCAACTAAATCCTGCTGTTCAGATGGATGCAAGGACAGAAACCTACGGAGGGAGAAACAAGATGGAGCATGTGTATGGTGCAGCATACTGTACATATAGTGCAACACATACACGTTTCAATGGTGTTTATAGAGGAAACACATTCAGAGATAGTGTACAGATATTTTCTACACAAACTGTCGAACAGATACATGTGAACATCATAAGAATTCAATGCCCGATATTTACAATAGTTAAAATTGTCAACAACTTTAATATTATTACACATTATATTATATAAGTACAGTAGAATCCTCCCCTTGTTTAGTAATGTAATGTGAGTGTACTGTAAGATGCTCGCGCACACTGTTCACAGTACATGCTGCACCTCCAACTCATGCAGTGCTGGTAGCAGGTGAAGGATGAATCCATAACAAAACACTGGCTTGTTACCATGTGAGCCTGTTTCCTTTGTTTCTCGTTCACTCTTCATCTTCTTGCTGTGGCTCATTCTCGCTCCCTCACAGGAAGCTGCTCTACAGTGCACCGTACAGTCTGAGCCTATTGGGAGCATGCTGCTGACTCAGCCCAGGCCACTGCATCCATCTATCTGCACTGCAGTGCTGTCTCTGCCTGCTAACCCCCCCCCCCCACTTCCTCCCAACAACCTGCCCCCCTTTTCCCTCTTTCAGTGCGCCACCTTACTCACTACACACACACACACACATGCACACACGCACATGCACTTTTAAAGTCATCTCAGTGCTGTTTGCACCATAACACACCCAACCACTTTAGCTCAGTAATTATTATCAAACCAGCGTAGCGTGTGATGTAACGTACATACAACAAAAAACAGTCTAGGCTATTGTGTTGTTGCTTCCAAGACTGAGCAGTCAGATTTCTGTTTTTTCTGTTCCTCCCTGTCCTCTGTGGGCTTCAAACATCTCCTCTTCTTCCATGTTTGTTACTTACGCAAGCAATTTCTACCCCCGCCAAGACGGTGGTGTTTTTGTCTGTCCGTCTGTTAGTTACCACGATAACTCAAAACCTGCTAAATGGAATAACATGAAACCTGGCGGAAGGATTTGGATCAGGAGAGAACTCATTAGATTTTGGTCAGTGGGCGTGTTTCCCAAAAATGTTCATTGTTCTGAGACTCATAATGAATTGATCTGGATGAGAACAATCCAACATGTTCAGGGATCTGTGTGCAATTGATCAAAATAAAAATCTAGTGATTTTAAACATGGTTTCATGAGGGGACTGTTGGGCCTTTGTGGATGTGTGCTCTCTCTATTAATGATTATTTGCTTAAAACACAAACTGAATCACCTTCTGCAGAGCATCAAAGTGAACCAAGTAACTGAGGATTGTTAGCTTAAGTCTGTCATAGTACATAATGGAGATCAACAGCATCTAAACCATCCATTGTGAGACATGGTTGAGCATATTCAGGATGATAAAATTCCGGTCTTTCATTTTATACATAAAAACGACACCAGTCAGAGGTGTAACTGGAAGGCTGCTTTATTGTTTGGAAATAGATTCGTGCTCAAATGAAGACATTCTTTCACTGATTCTCATTTCATTGTCCCATGTGGTTGTGCACATACGTTCTCTCTCTGACTGTGGCAAGAGATAATGACAGTCATAAGGTTGTTGTTATTTTTTATTATTTCTCAGTTTGCCTATTTTCAGCAAAGAAAAGAAATTGATCTCAGTCATGCTACAAAAGAATGGCCTCATATACCGATTGTTAAAACCAACATTTGGAAAAACAGAACGCGCACACACAGAGAGAGAGCACTTGTACTACATGACTCTACAAGATGTTAGTCCAGACAGTCTAATCTACGTGGTGAGTTTTCGGTTTACAAGTTAATTTTTGAACTCAATACATCGTTTCTATCGTGCTCCCGTTTTTCGACTCACTCCCGTGGGTTTTCAAGATCCTCGTAGCTGATTTTATCGACAGACTAATATAGGAAGCTAAAAAGGCACGTGCCGTTAAGAGATATTGCACCATAAACAAACACACAGACAGTTAATACACCTAACCCTTACTGAAAGTGACAGCGACAAAGTAAAGATCAACTCCAGACTGCAGCAGTGTGTTACGTGGAAACATGGAGCGCAGGGTTAGAGCGGAAACGAGCAAACATTTGTCACACAAAAGTGGAGCTGTGGCTCATACCAGGGCACGCTGGGTGACCAGTCGTTGCCTGCAAAATGCCATGTGTGTATATGCGTGTGTCTGCATCTGTATATCTTTGTGTACAATATAGGAAACTAGGGGGCAAGACATCGTCACACATGTACAAAAGGGTATGCTGGTAGTGCAATCCTCTCACCAAAAGCAGGCTCCACAATTCTCAGAAGCAGCCAGTACAACACCATGCATTGTACGCTGGTACCCGGTGTATGCAGAGATCCTGGGCAGGCCAGAGATTTGGTTATTCTCTGAACATACCACACAAAGAAACAAAAAGCATGATCAGTTCAAACTCTGTGGTTCTGGTTTCACCTCAATGCAAGGAGTGGGCAGGAGAGTTGCATTATAGACATTGCTCTAATGTATATATACTATATATATATATATATATATATATATATATATATATGAAACAATATATATAATATATATGTGATATCCCTTCATATTCATACATATTAATTTATACACTTTTAAATACAACTGCTTTTTAAACATAGATTCTTTTAGCTTACTCCCCTCTTTTTTCATGACAGGTGACTCCAAATAAAAAAAATCTACTCCATCTAAAAAATGTTTCACAGCCTAACAAGTGTGACAAGGGGCGTCAGCTGGAGGCCATTCTATTTATAGTTATTAATATTTAGTGTTAGATTAATAGCTGTAGTTTTTAAGTAATCCTGTATTTACAAAAAACTACACATGCCGTTGAAAGGAAATAATATATTACATTATTTATAGTTTCTTAAAAAGTCCATTCTTAGCTTTTGCAGTTTGTGCCGCATACAACAAGTGTAATTATTTTTTTCCCCCCAAATGTATGAATGTTTGTCTATTTTTTTTAGGCGTCATTCTGGATATCCATGGTAATCTCGGAGAAAATGGACGGCAGTAGCTTTTATGCTTTTATCATTCAGAGTTTTATTTGATTCAAGTTAACAACCACACTGATTTTGGAGATCTCATGCAGCAGCTGGACCGTGTAGGACTCGAGAAACGGATGAGGGAAGTTATTCATAAACAGGAAGTGACATCACTGCACAACAGGAAGTGCAAAAGCTCTGGTGTGGTGCTTAGGCTCACAGTACCATAGGAAAGCATCCAGTGCTCTGATGGGTATTTGGTATTTGTTATGCAATAGAGCGATGTGGAGAAAAGTGACGAATGAGAGGCTCAGAGCACTTTGTTGTTGTTGAATACTAAAACATGGGGCCGATCCACTGAGTGTCACCACTTCTGTGTTTCGCTCAAACCAACATATCCCAATTCCCTCTCATGACATCTCCTCACAGTGTTTCCTGTATCTGTGATTGCTATCGGGGTGGACAATTGTTATTATTGTTATTATTTTGTTTACTGACGTTAATTGAGACCAGACTACATTCCATTAGTGACTTAACCACAAATGTAATCCACTAGCAACAGAAAAACCGCCATTACAAGCGAGCAAAATGTTGCTGTTTCACTGAGATGCACCTAGCCCTATAATTCTAGGCATCATAAGCAGGAAGCGCTGAAGTGGCCCCTGACCGGGCGGCTGCCACAACAGGGCGGCCCCGCCCAGATCATTGTCCATCGACATGGCATGAAACACAAAAAGAGTAAAACATGATTTCATTAATACTCCCATCACATTCACTTGCATTTTGTTTGCAGAGCTCACAATAGTACATCTATATTATCTCCTGAGAAAACAGATGAATTTTTCAAGCATTGCATACATTTCTAGGGTCTCTCTGTCTAATAATGACAGCGAAAAAAAACAAAATGGGCAGGGCAGACTTCACCCAATCCCACTCCATTGACAAAAGGGCAACAAGGGATAACAAGGCAGATCTCTTTGGCTTCTCCACACACAATGTTATCATCACCCATTCATCATTTTCTGCTTCTGGTTTAAATAGGACACAGCTAACACCCAACAAACGTGTTCCAGCCCGAGACCGTTTCCCTTGCCATCAACATGTGGTTTAGAAATCTGAAAATATAACTTTACCAAAACATGAAATTTACATCAGGCAAAATAAATAAATAAATGAACACACATTTAAAAACATGGCATCAAATAATGTAAACTGAACAATAATCAGAACTCTTCTCAACCATAGAGAAACATCAGAAATATGACGGAGTTTGCCAAACCTGTGAAATCCCCCAAAAACCACTTCTAACCAACAGTAGGACCCCCCAAAATGCCAGCTCACGCACAACTAAAGGCAGATGGTATGGAACATTACATAGGTGCGTACAAATGATAAATATAAGCTTTAAATTGCAAAGTGTTGCGCCCTTGAAAACGTTTCAGTCCAGATGAACGAACATTTCAAATCCCACGTTAACAAGCATCCACTTCTACATCGTACACACTCGAAATCTCCAGAGCAGCAAGTAATCGTTTGGATTTCACCCACCGATCCACCGTGGTGGTGTTGTATAACCATTCTTCTGTCTATAGAGGCAACGGTTTAACATAGTCATCTGAAATGTATTGCGTAATGAGATAAAACGTCGGAACCTTTTTAGATTATATCAACCCCCATATCACTTATATCTTTGTTAAACAAATTACTCTTAACTTCTCTGAACTTTCAAATTTTGACAATGTCTCGATCGTACAGTCGAGCCACCGCTGTGGTCTGAGTATTAGTGTCTTGTGGACTATGATAATTCATGCAAGATTTCTGATCAAAACATGCCATCATGCAAGTCATTTCTATGCATTGAACAAGCACAATTATTTATGTATTTGTTTGGAAATCTTTCGGAGTAAATGTAAGCCCTTGGCCCGAGTTGACCCCATAATAAACAGACCCTTAACCAATTGGTGTGAAAGCCCATGTAAAAAAAAGCGTTTTGTTTTTTTGTTTTTTTGTTTTATGTGGGTATAACAAAGATAAAATGAGTAGAAGAGGTAAGTGACATGGGCAAAATGTTGAATATTGTTCTTTTTTTTTATCTTGTTTGCATTTTTGTTGCTCAAATTAACAATATCTAGCTTTAATAAAAGAAAAGAAGTACGTCCAAACGCTCTCTGTCATTTGTGTCTTTCACTCACCAGTCATCCCTCTGTTTGCTCTTATAGAGAGATTGTGTCATTTCCTCCTCTATTACAATTCAATTCATTCTTAATGACACAGAACCATTGGCTGCTTTAAGAGAACAATCCTTCGGAATCGAGCAGCCTCCTTGTTTTTTCCTTTACGACACCGTCTTCCAGAGGATTCCATGACTTGCATCCAGGCGTCGGACTCCTTTAGTGTTTTTTTTTTCATCCTGCTCTAAACCTCCTGGTGTAGAGTTACTTTGTCTTATCTGTAGACCTGTGGTAAGTGAGCAACAGACGTGTTCCGTGTCTGTTTTTCCATTCCCTTTTTGTTAAGATCAGTAGTGTAGATACAACAATGTCACACAGTATGCTGATTATGTTTGGTTTTGACTGAAGTTCAAGAGTCTCCAAGCTGGAACTGACCAAGCGGCTTCCCTCTGCATTGATATAAGAATGAAGTCTGTAAACAAAATTACTGAATATTATTTTTTTTCTGACTTGCAAATGAAATAATCTGTACATCTGTGTAGGTGAGTTTCCTCTGCTTGATGTTAAATTATTATAATTTTTATTGTCATTACTGTGATTATTTATCCGACGCTCTTAACATTTAGATTCCCTGATGTCTTTTTGGTTTCTTCCTTTCTCTTTCCTCCCTCCCTTGCCCTCGTTGTTGTCGTCATCCTGTTTTTCCTTGTCAGGTTTGGTTACACTGTCATAAGAGGGCAGGGAGGCAGTTGAGGGTGTGCTCTCCTTTTTTTCCTGTTCCTGATTCTTCCCGCCATTCTCTACTTTGTTATTGGCTGGTTTGCGCTTGCAGACAAAGCCCCGCCTGGCCAGGTAGGAGCGGTAGGCCCTTTGAATGATTCTGGCGGACACGTCCTCCTGCTTGCGCCTCAGAGTGGTGGTGATGGGCTCGTAAGAGACCTTGGAGGGATTGGCTGCCACAAAACGCTCCTCCATTTGCTGTCGTAACATGTCCAGCTCACCACTGTCACCCAGCACACGCTTGGTGAAGGCGAATAGGATGTCCAGGCAGTGGATGCGGTCGCCGCTCACCATCGGCATGTCCATGGCGATCAGTTCAATGGTGTTGGGCTTAGGGACTCGGAGCGGGTGTTCAAGTGCATCAGCAAAGTCAGAAAGCTTGGCATAGGTGATGAACTGAGAGGCATCGGGGTCGAACTTCTCCCAAATCTCATAAAAGGTCTCAAAGTCGTCCTCACTGAGTGGGTCGGCACTCTCCTCTGTGGCTACACTGAAGTTCTCCAGGATGATGGCGATGTACATGTTGACTACAATTAGGAAAGAAATGATAATGTACATAACAAAGAAGAAGATGCCCACAGAAGGGTTCCCACAGTCTCCTGTAGCGGGCGTACCAGGATTCTCTAATTTAGGGTTACAGTCCGGAGGGTAGTTCAGAATGGGCAGCAGCAGGCCGTCCCAGCCAGCTGACGTGGTGATCATAAACAGGATGATCATGCTGTTGCCGAACGTCTCAAAGTTGTACATGTCATCGATTCCAGCCCCGTGCTTCACGTAGCCAAAGTTGGACATGCCGAAGATGGAGAAGATGAACATAACCAGGAAAAGTAGCAGGCCGATGTTGAACAAGGCAGGGAGCGACATCATGAGGGCGAACAGAAGAGTTCTGATTCCTTTGGCGCCCTTGATGAGACGCAGGATCCTGCCAATACGAGCCAGACGAATCACCCTGAAGAGCGTCGGCGACACAAAGTACTTCTCAATCAGGTCGGCCAAAAACATTCCTGAGGTTAAAAGAGAAAAAAAGAGATACAACATATGTTTGTTTAAGCTTTAGGTGATATTACTCAAACTCTGATCACTGACTGCTTCACTTTATACACATGATAGTGTTTTGCCTACGAGCAGAAACGGCAAATACATTGGTTTGTGTTCATTTTGGAAGTAATCAGGACACAGTCACAGTTTTCATAGAAAATTATTTTTGTTTAAAGAAAGCAGTTGTAATGAAAATAATTGTATTGTATTCATTGTTTTTCTATAAAGTCTATTCTATAGATAATTATGTAGAATAATAGAAGACAGCAATGTATTGTACAAGTGAATATCGGAGCCACATTGACAAAAACCCTGAGATTTTGAGAATGATGTTGTAATATTACAAAAAATAATTACAATAAAGTTGTAATTGAGAAGAAATATTACTAGGATAAAGTCCTAATTTATTTAAAACATGTTATAATATTACAAGAATAAAAGAAAAATATATTTTTTAAGAAATTAGTAACTAGAACCTGTTTCCAGAAGTTTCACCACTTCTGGATCTAAAATCTTAATCTGTTAAAAAATATTAATTAGACCACTTCAAAAAAACAGTTTATTTATTTTTCATCAGCTCATTTTATTTCTAGCTCTTGAGTTTTGTATTTTTTAATCTTAAGACAAAGTAAATGATTTGTCTTTTTAAAGAAATAATAGATTAATCAAGAGATCCAACCTCTAACTTTCTTTTTTTTCCACAGATGAGTTTACAAATGAAATGGGTCAGTGCTGTGAGCAACACATCACTACCAAAATAGATTGCATGGCTTCACTCAACATGTTTATATGGGCAGGATCTGACCCATTTCCAGTCAAACTGCTTCACGTGTGTAAATAACCCTTTGGAATACTTGCCCACAATTGAAAGGATGACCACAACCACGTCAAAGATGTTCCAGCCATTGGTGAAGTAGTAGTGACGCAGTGCAAAGAGCTTGAGTACAAACTCGGCCGTGAATACCACAATGAAGATGAAGTTGACCCAGTAGAGCACTTCCTCAGTGTCCTTGGACTGATCGTCCGTCTCCACCATCATGGTGACCATGTTGAGGCAGATGAGGACCATGATGGAGATGTCAAACACCTGCTGCGTCACAAAGTCAAACACCATGCCCTGGATATTGTTCTAAGGAGAAGGGGGAGGAGCAAGAGATATTCAGAGTTGGTTTTTTTCTTGCTTAGAAATGTAGTTACAGACCTGCATGGTTTTGAGTTTGAATTGAGCAAAACAGTAGTTTACCTGAGGCCTGGGTATCGGTTTTTGTGGTTTCTTTGACCCTAGTTTCTTCATGGCATTGTAGTATTTCTTCTGCTCTTCTGTCATGAAGATATCCTGACCTCCAAAGTAAAGGGAAGAAAATAGTTTGGTTACAACCTGCAGGGATTTCAACCTTTCATTCAAGTTCGTCCAAATATAGTTTCGCATAAAATCTTATTTGACTATTGACTGTTAAAGATGGACAATATGACAGCTCCATAAAAGTGAATCCAAAGTCTCTCAATCACTACCTGGTAGCTGACTTTACTATAGGTCATAAATCATGTTAGTGGATGGGACAAGCACTAAACTTAAAAGTCAACAAACACCTCAAATTACTTTTTTCTCCAAGATGGTTTCTGTCATTTTTGAGTTCTAATCACACTGATGTATGTCCCAAGTGTTCTATTATTTTTTAGAGGGTTTTAATAAATATTTTTGGGTCAAACATTATGATTGTAACTAATCCTCAAGCCATCTTCAAGGCAGCATGTTCAGAGAAGAGTAAAATAATTCTTATCTTTTTCTTTTGCTGGTTGAAGTTGTCAATGATGACACCAATGAAGAGGTTCAGTGTGAAGAACGAGCCAAAGATGATGAAGATGACAAAGTAGATGTACATGTATAAGTTGTCCTCATAACGGGGCTGGTCCCCCACCTATGAAGTGAAAAAAAAGTGAAAATATGCACAAAACGCTCCTGCACGTTGATTTGGAAGTCAGACTTAAAAACTATAAAAATGGTACCTTTCTAGAATCTATTGCTGCATACATAATGTCCATCCAGCCTTTGAATGTTGCCTGTTAAGTGTGCAGAAACATTGTGTGAGAAAACTGATTAAACAAGACAGAAACAAATGAGATGTGTCAAGCTAACGTTTCTCACCACTTGCAGGAGCGCAAGGTATCCAGCACCCACATTGTCAAAATTGATCTTGACGTTTCTCCATCTGACTTCTGAGAAGTTTGCATTAATGAGGGCAAAACAGTCAGATTTGTTGTTGACGTCATCGGGGTGGAAGTAATCCTCAGCCGTGTCATTGAAACAGTAGTAATACTTCCCAGCGAACAGGTTGACGCCCATAATGCTGAAGATGAGCCAGAAGATGAGACACACCAGCAGCACGTTCATGATGGAGGGGATCGCACCCACCAGGGCGTTCACCACCACCTGAAGAGGAGAGCCAGGAAACGAAGCCACTGCAGTCACACGGCTACATGGAGATGTTCACACATAAAAACATCAACACAAACATATACAGAAATGCACATTCTTTTCCTCCATAAAAAAAAAAACTGTAGCTGTGTTTTCTGATTGACACAAACTGAATCCCTAAACAATAATAGCAGGAGGTGTAACAATACTTTTGTAGTTCGATTAACTCAAAAGTCAATAAATATTTTTTTCTCTTTCATTTTGGTGAAAAATGTGTTTAACAGAAATGATAAATAAATACGATAGACTTTTTACAAAAGGACTTTGATCTACACAAAATTTTACTGAAAAATAGAAAGAGAAAAAAAGAACAGCATACTTAGACGGATGTCGGAGCAAAAGCCTGAATTTGATTGGAGTCAAATTCTGTACCTTTGTTAGCAAGATGCCAGATTTAAATGTCTTCTCTTTGAGGTGCTGGTGTAGGACAATAATATGTATAGCTGTATGATATGACTTTTAATTGCACCCTCTGGCGTTTTGTTATAAAATATTTGGAATCCATATTCAGCTCCATATGCATATTATTGTACTGTACTGTGCCATGTTTTATTGTTACACCTCCTGAAAATGTTATTATTTATCTACATCTCCAAATTGTATTAGCCATGTATAACACTATATGTTCCACCATGTCACCAGCTAATCACTCTGTGTATTTATGCTGAGTTAGATTTGCGAATATAATAATATAAAAAAAAAGAAGAAGAAAAGCACATATTGCTGAGAAACCCATAACAATGACTGTGTGTTACTGACACAGGATTACACTGTACAGGGTTACAAATGTGAAAAGGAATACGAGTGCGACTATACAACTATACTGCACCAAAGCAGCGTGGCTATGTTGGAGGAGATAAAGCTTCAGGAGGACACTGTATGAATGTGCATTTACCAACACAAAGCCAAGTAAACCAAAACAACACTGGATAGGCAAACATCAAAACGTTCTTTTCATTCTAGTGTTCTGCCTAATATCATAACATTATATGAATAAATAAATAATTGCAAAAAACTGCAAAATGGTGAACATGACAATCATGGCGATGAAATTCACTGGGGAGTGGTGAGCAAGGATGGCGAGGGAGGGGGGTTATGCAACCAGAAGTTTGTCGATCTTCCAGTGTGACAATGCCAAAGCCAAACTGTGATAAGATCAGATAACAGGACACTTGAGGCAGAGCGACGGTTAGAGGATGCCGAGCCTACACACTGACAAAAGTTTTTCTTCTGCCCAGCAACAACCAGAGGCTGATCCAACCAATCACACATTAAACTGGTGATCAGAAGAACCCCAAAGAAAATGACAGCTTTCTCATGCTGCACAGAGCCCTCCGGGGGTCACATGTTATCAGAGCTATTGATGTGGAAACTGTTGCATACAATTAAGCACAGATGAATCAATTGTGTGTGCACTATAACACTGTAAAACAAATTAGTGTGCACCATTTCAGGGACAAATGTGCACCTAGCCAATTTATTTGCCCATCATATGACATCTGGGTGGCTCTGTAGCTCAGAAACAGGTATTGGTTTGCATGCTCAGATTGCATGAATTACATTAACTACATTAACTCTGTGATTATTCATATCAACCTCTTATTGTTCTCTCAGCTGACATTGAATAATTCAGAGCTGAGTGTTTATTATATTGTGTTGCATCATTCAGGTCAAAATCTCTATTATGGTCCAGTCTTTCATCAGGATTTTTTGTTGTTAGTTTTAATGCAAGGCTCACTGCAAACTTTTCTTAACATAGCACTAAATTTATAACATGTGAAAATGAAATATGATAAATCAAATCAGATGTATTAATGACCATCTGAGATGATCTGCATCCATGCAAAAAGCTTCTCTTCGATAAAAGGGGGGTTACCTCAAATAAAAAAAAGTCCCCTCGGGAGACATGTTCAAGGAATTTCTGAATTGCCATCTCTAGCATGCGTTGATGCTTTTATTTAATCGGCATGCAGAAGGACCAGCTGCCTGGTATCTTATGTCTTACCCTCATCCCTTCAAAACGTGACAGGGCCCTGAGGGGTCTCAAGGCCCTCAGTGTCCTGAGTGATTTAATCGGACCTAGATCGGAGTAGCCCAATGCATTAGCTATAAGGCTGACTATAGACACCTACACAGATAGGGACAGAAAGTGTGGGAAAGACAGAGGCAAAAGAAGAGAGGAGCCACATAGTTAGAGGAAATATAGAGAGAAAGATTGACCCTATATATATTGTAAGGATGGCTGAATGGTTATAAACAGATAAACATCCATATATATAGTTTCTATGTGCAAGTTAGTGTCTATATAACATGAGAGTAACCGGGGGTACTTTTTCAGTGTGTTTGTTTGCTTATGTTTGTGTTTGGTTTAGTTTGGCAAGCCAGTCTGTCGTGACAACCAGCTTTAACAGCACAGTGAGCACTCCTGGAAAGAAACTTGTGGTTGACACAGTGAAAGGGAGAGAAGATAAAGAGTCAAACGAAGGGGAAAAAATCAGAGGAGAGATGTATTCACAAACACTAAACCAATGTGACACAATAATATACACAGAATACACAGTACACAACAGTACAGTTTCCACACCAGAGAGCATCGTATACTCATAGAAGGAGGGTGGGGGAGAGAAGAACGCAGAAGGTTGAGGACAACTTTCAGGGTTAGAAGAGAGAGGATAACCTGTGAAAGTAGGAGTCCCAACACAGCACACAAACCTTACCCTGGACCCTCAAACGCCGACCCTTCAGTCGACACCCCAACAGCTGCACAACGTCTCTCTTAACTTAAAGAGAGACACAGTTAGAGGCACCTGCTGTGAGAGAGAGGACAGGTCATTGTCAGTGTAGAGGTTTGCATGGAACTAGGGATAAGTCATCTTCACAACACATGGGCCACTTCAGAATATACTGGGTTTTATGTGAGGTTTTCTACTGGAGAATTAGTAACAGGTTTGAGAAGCACTGGGTCCCAACCATAGACGGTATATAAAGAGGTCCCACCTCCTAATCTGGAGAACTTCTCTTTACACATGTTATATCTATGAAATAGGCAGCATACAACCAAACTACACCCCTGCTTAATATCACTTTAAGGAGACAATAATGATGCTATTCCAGTTTTCCTCTTTCCTTCCTCTAGTGAGTTATAGGGGTTTTGTTTTTGTAAAAGATCTGCAAACACTGTTCCTGAAGCTCCTGAAACCCTTTGCAATGATATGGAAGTAACTGCCGGACTACTGACAATGTAGATATCTGGCACACCCCCAACAATGCCAGGTAAGGGCACGGGCACACATTCGCAAATGCAGGTGAACGTCACAAGTCAAAGTTATTCATCCCCCGTTTGGAAGTGAACAAAGTGCGATGGTTTGCCACTGCTATATTTGTATATGTCTGACCGTGCCCTAAAGTAAGAGCGGAGGCCAACTGGTCACAACAGAATGGGCCAATCTGACCAATTAGAACAGACTGGGCTTCATCAGAAGGTGGGGGCCTTGAACAGACAGGAGCTAAAACCAAGCCTTCCAGATAGAGGCTGAAAAGAGGAGCTGCAGCAATGGACCATATGAGGTAAATGATGCATTTCCTGAACATAAGAGCATGTTATCATTTTCAGGTTACAACCCAAATTAAAATTAAGAACCTGAATATGAGCATAAAATGTCTCCTTTCAATGATAAGTGATTTCAACCCCCCCAGACTGTTTATCGTTGTCCTTTGTGAAAAAAGAGGGGGGCTGTTGAGCCGGGCTGTTGTAAGAGTGGATGACAGGTTAATGTACTGCAACTCATTTCCTAGTCATACACACACTTGCATACACATTTTGCCCAATAGAGGCAATGACAACATTGTCACTTGGAGGGTCTCTTTGTCTGTCCTTCTTATGAGCAGATTCCTTGAAATTTGGTTTTTCATTGTCCTTATACTTGTCAGGCAAGAAAAAACTACCATTGGTTTTGAAATGAAAGTGGAAAACAAGTGTCTATAAAAGTTTATCCTGAAGATTCATGGTTACCTGAAGATGAATCAAGGTACTTTTTCAAGACACTTATTACTTGAAGTGTGGGTCAAGCCTGACGATAAGTTAAATAAAAAACAGGGGCACCTTATAAATTGATAGACCCTTATAATGTGACATTATGTGCCAGTGTCACATGGTAAGAATATTAATATTGAAACATGGACAGATTAGCACCTCACATACATGACTGTGGACAATTGGTGGTTAATGAATTACATGATGTACCAGCCAATAAAACTAAGACATAATATAAAAAACACATCATAGATTACATGAATGCAAAGAAGCAAAGAATACAGAAAGTTCGGACAACAAGGAAAAAGTTCTCAGATTAATTTATGTACTACAACAATGATGCAGAGCACTGTGAGGAAAACACAGCACCCCTCCCTTGTAATATCACATTATAAGCACAGTTTCACTGTCTTCATTTCTGTAAACATTGGTGTTTCTTATGGATACCAATGCTGAGCTCCTCCATTTGCAACGGTAGCATTTAAAGCTGCAGCACTTTGCAGAATGAATGTGGTTCCCAATGCACTGCAGCAAAGCCTGGATTTCACACAGGGAATAAATCACATGTGTCTCTCAAGCTGTGACCCATTACTCTTTTGTTACATAAGCTAAATTGACAATATAATATTTGCTCAGGAAGTAGTGAAGAGTACACACTAGGTTTAGGTCAAGAACTAAACCATGACTTTAAGAAACAGGACAATTTGATCAACTTCTGCAGTATGAAGAAAAATATTTATCCTAATTTCCTCAGTCAAACTCTTACTCTGTATTCAGGACAATACAATAAACAGTATTCAAAATGTAAGGACCATTATTGTGATAAAATGATATTATTAGAGATTAGTATTTATTATATTACATGAATGTAAAGAATACTTTTGTTGCTTAGAGAAAGTTCAGTGTGTCAAACTCAATATAAAATCTGTCGAACCTTTAAGGGTCAAAGCGTTGAAGCAACTTCCTTTTCCTAAAAAGCACAAGTTATTTTCCTAAGTTGTCTTTTTGATTATTTTTTCTTATGACTTTTTTGCATTTCAGTGCTACAGAATCAGTTTGAACTATTTTTTTTTAAATAGATCGAATCTACTAGTCTAACACTTATCTGAGAAGTAAAAATAAACATTCACGATCCTATTTAATATTTGAGTTGACCAGTGACGTTAATCTCGGTGGGTTCCTCTGATGTCTAAAAATAGCATCATGAGAAGTTAAACAGCATGAAATTACATTATTTCACCATTGGGTATAAAACAAAACGGTGTGCAATTGTACTTACATCCACAATGAAGAAGTCCAACCAACACCAGGCATTAGTGAAGTACTTGACAAAGCCGTAGGCCACCCATTTGAGCAACATCTCCAGAATGAAGATGTAGGTGAAAACACGATCAGCGTACTCCAGAATGATTTTGACTGTCTTCCTCTGTTCAATGTACACATCCTCGAAGGCCTATAGAGCAGCAGAGAAGCAGCACACAGATGAGGACTTCACGACTTCATGTCTGATACATTACACATGCTGATCTTGGAAATGAGTGAACAAATGAATGAGGGCAGTACCACTTTACACATTTTTCCACTAAGTTTAGTTTGAATTAGATTGGTCGAGCGTGTATATTGGCGAGACCTCCCTACATTGGCTCCACCCCCACCCCCCACCCCCCACCCCCCGATTGCTGCGCAGACTCCAAATGCTCAAGATGGCGGCATCTTTATACGCAGCATCGTCCATCTTTATATAGAGTCTATGATTTATATAAAGAATGGCAGACTTTTTGATCATTTTGATCATTTTTTTAAATTGTTTTACGATTATTCACCTGTGTGGGTTTTTTTTGAGTTGATTACAAAGAAAAGCAAAACTGGTTGACATTTTTCACCAAGTCAAACAGCAACCTTTCTTATTTTGCCGTATTGTCTGTATCTGTTCTTCAGCACATAAGTGTTTTTGATTTGGCCACAGGCCTTTCCCCTCAGAAAGCTGCAAACGTAAGCTGGATTCTGCCGGTTGAAAGGTTGGTGCATTACAGCACTTTGCTGTCCATTAGCAACAATCATATCAAGAGAAGCAGCAGAAGAAAAGCAGGAGGGGATCTTGCTTGCTCACATCCTTATAAGGAAATGAGATTCACTGTCTCTAAATGAATGACCCACTGTTGTTTTAATAATTCTGTTAATTCCCCTCTCACTTGTTCTTCACATCTCTTACATTTATTGAGATGGTGCACATCACTGTGTAGTTTTATGTGTGCTTCATAATAACTATTGGAAGAAGTATGATGTTTATGAACATATGCATAAGAGTGTGTATGTGAACTCTTACCAATGCGCCGCTGCTGAGCAGGATCATGAAGATGATGAGGGTTTCAAACCAGTTGTGTTCTACGATCAGGTAGCAGGTCTTTCTCAGGAACCACCAGTGTTTCCCCCAGCCGTGAGTGATGGGAACATCACAGCACTTGTATTTGGCCACACATTCTGGGTGACAATTAAAAACAAGACTGTTGATAGAGACCAATGAACACATTTTTAGCATTATTGTACAGTAAAGCTTATTTTAAATCAAGTGATCTGAGAGAAAACTAAACCTCTGCACTTCCTCTAGACTCTGTTTCCTGCCTTGGGAAAATCTGGCCTGGGATGGTTGACTTTGACCAATCACAGGGCAGTTCAGAGACACGACACTGCTATTGGCTGTTCTACTAAGCAGCTCCACATGCAGGTCCCTTTGCTGGTAAGCCTGTCCTAAATCCATGATGGAAAATCCTAAAGGAGATGTACTTGGCAACAACTGCCTTCACTGCAAAGCAACCAAAAAATGGGAAGATTGAAATATCCAAAAAAGAATCAGGCAATGAACGCCATAAAACATGCATGGACCCTCTGCCTGTGCGTGTATGAAGCATCTGCAGGTGCATCTGCCCATGCTTGTTTAATGGGAGGGGCTCAGCACACAGCGCCTCCATCTCAAACATTAGAATCCCGGGGAAGAGACAATACATATATATATATTTTATATACAATAAACTGCTTTGTAGTGATCCCACCTACTGCAGCTTTGATATAGTAATGTACATACACCATTAATAACTACATCTGTGTAATCATTGTTATTATCCACCACAAAGTCAGGTAATAAACACCGCCTACCATCTGTCCAGCAGGCATCTGGGTCAAGGTACTCCTCTACCACCTCCACGACCGCCACCTCCTCCACATCAGGCTTGATGTCTATTGTGCTGCCCTCAGACGAACTGGTGTCATCCAGCTAAGACAATAAAGGGGGGCACAGAGATCAGTCCAGCCTCCTGTTTCCGTGAACATAGGCTCAGCAATGAGACGCCCATTCCATACAGATGTGGCAGAGTGCCAGTGCAGCTATTAAACCCTTTGGGTTAATATGCATGACATGATTGATTGCTCCAGGTATGTTGCAGCCATGTAGTGCAGCTAATTCTCGCTCAAAGCAATGAGAAGATTCACAAGGAAGTAATTAAACTTGCCAGTGGCCAATTACCAATTACCACTGCCAATTACACTTTTAATGATGATCACTGTTATAGATGCATAAATATAGATTATTTGGTAATAAGAAAATGATTTATGTGTTTTGAAATGATTGAAACAAATGCTTGTAAGTGCATGTTCAAAAAAAGGGTCAAAAGAAAATCTGCTGCCATAAAAATATTTTTCCATTGACAGCTACAGTTTAATTAACACTAAAGAATTAATAACTGCTCTGAAAATGACTCTCACAGTAAGACATTAAGTTCAGCTGTACCAATAAATCATATCATATCTTCACAATAGGTCAAGGTGACTCAGGGCAGACTGTGAAACACCAGCAAAAACCTTAGCAGCGTTGTTGTAATTAAGTATACTCATTTAGGACACACACACACACACACACACACACACACACAGAGAATCTCAGCCAACTCAATTCACTTGAGAATGATACTGCACTTTGTAATCTTAAGTCGTCAGCAAAGGACCGCACTCTCTTCCTCTCCCCCTCTTTTCTCTTTGTCTCGACCAGACCAGATGGATCCCTGCTTCTCTGATTGGCTGTTAGCAGCTCTGTCTGTGTCTGCTCCCTGCAGTAGAACCCATGGCTGGCTGTGGTGCAGGGGGGAAAGTGCTGTGGTTGGTTGAGGGAGCCCAGTGGAGTATGAACCCGGTGCAGGTACAGTCGTGAAGCTGCTGCTGCATTATCCCCTTTCTTCCTACTAAAAACCAGGTCAAGGTGACCCACATGTCAGACTTTTCTACAGGCTCCTGCGTCTGGCTAACCTTTCACCCACAATCACACAGTACAGTGGACAACATGTTTCTCTCATAGGGACAGCCTTTTTGTTTGTCTGTCTGCAGGGTCAGCACTTGGCTTCAGTGTTATAGCTGTCATGTCTAAGTGGGTGTTCTGAAATGTCAAGTAAAATTAATGTTTTCAGAGCCGAGGATTGAGGCTAGGGCATAATTTACAGGGGGGTTGAAGGTAATTGATGTTGTGAACCTCTCAATAATCAACACTAATAATTTTAAACAGATTTTGAAGCTACATGTCTGAATTTCAAAATATGTTTTTCAAAAGAACAATTACCAAAGATCTGTTTTATCTCTGAATTGCCTGAGAGCTTCTAAAAACAATGTCCAAACAACTCACTTCACAATTTTCTTCCACACTAAAGTAAGGACATCGCTGCACTCACACTCACACTCTTCCATCCAGTCCTTCCTACTCACATCTTTGCTGTTCTCCACGTCTGATTCACTGCTGAAGTCTTCTGTATTCAAATTTTCAAAGTCCGACTCCCCGACCGCAATGGGAACACAAACAGTAAGGTTGGGGTTATGGATGAAGGACATGTAGTCCTCATCAATCATATACTTCCCCACACTGCTTCCAATGCCACTGGTGGTGCCATTGCCGTTTTTGGCATAGTCCAGTTCACGGTTGATGTCCACCGTGTGGTTTGCGATGCAGTTGAGCTTCTTTTCATACATATCATCCAGAGGCTTCTGTTCGTCCTCTATAGGCTGTAATGTGAACAAAAAAAGGCTATTAGAAAACATGAATGTCATCACAGAGCTACCTTACCTGATAAAGACATGCTAGACAGGTTATTTAAAAACAGAATTATTCATATAGGTATTTACTGATATTGTACCTTCTTAAGAACTGTGGCCACAAAGACTCGCATGTTGGCCTTGAACCAGGCAATCCCTATCTTAATGCGGGCGACTGCCAGCTGGAGGTTGTTGGGCTCCCCATCATCATCTGTGGCGGCAAGGTTGTCGGCACTGAATGAGCTCAGTAGCAAGGCCAGGAACAGATTCAGTACCTTGGGGCAAATACCAAAAAAAGCTAGAACACTCACAGTTTAAAGATAGACGACATGACAGCTCCCCAAGAGTAAAGCCAAGGCGTCTGATCGCCACCAGTATCCGATATATTTTAGCTTAATTTTTGTACAAAGGGAGGAAGTGGAGACCTGTCGTCCATCTTCATAAACAATAAATACAGTAAATAGATGGTTCACTCTTGAGACACTCACAAGTATTTTCTCTGTGAAATATTTGTGTTTTCTTACCACCAGGTTTCCGATGACCATGACCATCATGAAGACAGTGAGACACATGGTCTGTCCCGCCACCTCCATACAGTCCCACATGGTCTCAATCCACTCCCCACACAACACTCTGAACACAATCAGGAAGGAGTGGAAGAAGTCGTTCATGTGCCAGCGAGGCAGCACGCATTCCTCTGCGATCTTACACACACAGTCCTTGTAGCTTTTGCCAAAGAGCTGCATGCCCACCACGGCGAAGATGAAGACGATGATGGCTAGCACCAGGGTCAGATTACCCAGAGCTCCCACCGAGTTACCGATGATCTTGATCAGCATGTTGAGGGTGGGCCACGATTTGGCCAATTTGAACACTCTTAACTATGAGAGAAACAGGAAACATGAGTATTATAAAGTTATTTATATTAGAACACTGACAAAATGTTGTGACTATGACAAATTGTTTAAATTTCATTATCTCTGACAAGGAGGTTATGTTTTTCCCTCTGTCAATGTATTTGTTTGTTTGTCGGATTTCCACCAGAGTTGGTGGGAGGATGGGAGCAATGAGAAAACATTACATTTTGCCACAAATCCAGACAAAAGGACAGGTCCAGGAATTTTTACAATTGGAGCAAAGCACCAAGTTAGTTATTTTGTTATTATGAGGGGTGTAAAAAAACGTTTTGGTTTGCTATGAAACTGTGGCAGTTGAAATAAGAACATGGTGGGCCACAACACTCTAGATAATGAATGGGAAAATCCTGAAGAAACTAAAAAATGTCATGATGGTTTACATGTTATGGAAGCTCTTCAAAAAAATATTAAGACAATATAGACAACGCAGCATAATGTGAAAAAATTCAAGGCTTTAATTTCTCATCAATATTATGACCTGCACATAACGGATATACTAGGTAATCTGATGTTGACATTCTGTCTCTACTCTTTCTCACTTACCAATCGGAAGGACCTGAGCACTGACAGACCTTCCACATCCGCCAGTCCCAGCTCCACTAAACTCAGAGTCACGATGAAGCCATCAAAGCAGTTCCAGCCTTCCTGAAAGTAGTAGTAGGGATCCATGGCAATCAGCTTGGCAAACATCTCCCCAGCAAAGATGCCTGTGAAAACCTGCAGACCCACACAGAAGTTCCCATTAAGTTTATGTATTTAACTTACAATTTCCCCACTTAATTCAATGTAATTAAACATCATAGGAAATTATGTGATGACTGCTCTGTTACTCACTATAAACATTAGCCAGTTGCTGGCCCCTGTGGTGGCAACATCTCACTTTAATTTTAACCCTACCAACTTTCGATGGACCTTTTTTGTCAGACCATGGTGACCATGGGAAACAAAGATTTGATTCTAGAGAGGGAGTCTTAGAAACGGCTACCACATTCAAGGAAGGCAGGATAACCCACTCTCCACCATCCGCGCATGTGGACCTAGGCAAAATTTGGCACCTTGTTCCAGCAGAACTTGTATGGAGCTGTCGTGCTGTGATCGTTTCCCATATCGTCCACCTAATCATTCCTCTGACTTCAGTTCCTGTTTCACTCCTGACTGCATTCCAATTTCAGTGATCTCATTTCCTGTCTTAACACTGACACTATGCCAATACTGCTGACCTCAGGCAGCTGTGCTACACTGATGTGTGACAGCGAGGGTGGAGCTAAACACCCGCTGTACATCTGGTTACCATGTACTTCCCCAAAAACAGTCATGAGCAGGTCAGTGACAAACCTAATTATCATCACTGCTATGTTTGTGTTTGTGTGTTTGTGTGTGATTGTGTGTGTGCGCGTGTGTGTTCATCATTTGGACAGAGTTCAGTTGAGTTGAGGTAAGCGGGATACAATGGAAGCAGCAGAGTGAACTGAGCGTGGGTGATGGGAGTTTGGGGAGCAGGCTGGCTGGCTGCATTAGAATGGAACTAAATCTTTAATGAGACCCCATCAGAGTCCTATATCCACTATGTGTGCGTTTACTTAAGTGCACATACCAAATGATGCATTGATTGGTATTGGTTTGAGGTTATGTAGGTGGGGCTAACTGAACCTGCAATGCCTCTGTAACTCCTGAGAGAGATGATAAGCTTCAAGGCATGTAAAGTTACAAAAACAAACAGCAGTGGTACAGTCAGTGACAAAACAGGAGCTTTGGTTTCTCACCAGGTTACCAACGGACAGAACCCCCTCAAATTCTAAAGTCATGGGGTAGTGCTCCATGGCCATAAAGAGGGTATTGAGGACAATGCAGATGGTGATGGCCAAGTCAACAAATGGGTCCATGACAATCAAGTAGACAATGTGTTTGATCTTCAGCCACATGGGAAAGCACTCCCAGATGAGGAAGATGTTGGCGAACTTGTACCAACAGGGAGGACACTTCCTCTGAGACTCCTCCAACTCTGCAGGAAGAAATGATGTAGTAAGGAAACCAAAACGAATCAGTAAACCAAAAACGATAAGAGTCTCTACAGTCAAAAAAGCAAAAATATGTTTCCAGTTTTATGACCTCCACCAAGGAGGTCATAATCAGTAAGAAAATCAGTACCCTCTAACAGTGTGTTGGTGACGACACTCATCTGACTGTTGGCCCGGTCCTTTCCTTTGAACGAGGAGTTGAGCTGATCCACAGAGACCATGAGAGAGCCAGATTGCTTCTTCTTAATCTCCACGTCTGTAGTCTGTACTCAGAGGAAGACATGATGTCAGTCAGAGATAGCACTCACATAAATACACACTCAACAAACGCGCATGAAAACTCATGCTGCAAGCTTTCTAAATGATAGACAATGCCCTTGGTATGCTCAGAAAATGAAAGACCACAGCTCTTTATATTAGATTATCTCATCTATTTAACAATGTGAACCCCCCTAAATTATGTGTAATGTTTCAACCTCATACTGCAAATTCTCAAAGAGGTGCCTTAATTTACCACAAGTGAGGTCTTCCCTAATATCTAATGTTTAAAATAAGGCTTTTTTCAAATTTCAGGTTTGTTAAACGTGTTACTGTAATAACATTAAACATATTCTGGCTTTTATTTGAGAATTCACGATGCACTTTTCAAACCCTCCATTGTGTACTGTACAAGATCACTGCAACACTAAATTGCATGCAATGGCATGCATGTCAAAAACAGAGGGAACTTTAAGATATAATTTGCCGCTACACCATGCTACATTTTAAGAGGTAAAAATGGTAAAAGCAGGTATATTGGTTGAGGATTAAAGAGGGGTCTACCATGCTTGCTGCAATGAGGAGAAATATTGCTATAGAAATTTTTAAAGTTTCATATTTGTTGCTGCACCTTCCAGGGGCTCAGGAGCAAGGGGATGAATTGGGACGAGAAGGAAAGATAGGGAGGCAGGAAGGGAGTGAAAGTAAAGATAGAAAAAAGAGTTTGGAAAGTCACTAAGAATGGAAAAAAGTTGAACAAGGTAGTGAGTATTTATTCCTGTAAAATGTTTCAATAGTCTAGTGACAGGATTGTTAGGGTAGGTTGGCATCATATTGCAATATTATTAGATATTAATCAAAGAACAGATAATCATGATGCTAGTGAGGCAGTGAGTTTGTGGATAGTGTTTCAGCTGGTTAGTGCTGTTATAAAAGGAGCAGCACACACAGGGAATTAGAGTCAAGGTTGAAGTGACAGCACAAGATAAAATAAGAAGAATCTGGATATCGGGGTAGGAAAAGGGAGTTACTGAGTTTAGGAAAAAGAGGAAAAAGAGTCAAGGGGAGGAGGTTGTGAAGGAAAAGCTGCAGAGACCAGGGCCACCACCATCATGCCTATACTGTATTGGTGTCCCATGGACGTCCTTACACTGTCATCAGTGGCTGCCTTATCTATTTTCACCTCAGGCAGAAGCCGTCTGCCGGGCCCAGGTCCTATGAGAGACACCACGCCATTGCAGTCCACTGTGCTGTTCCTCTTCCCTCCAGAGTGGGGTGCCAGTGGGTGGATGCGTGATGAGCCTTGGCTGTAACCACTATAGCTGTTGCGGCGGTAAGGGATAAACAGGGAGCCCCGACGGTCTTCGCTCTCCTCAACTGTACTATGCTCATCATCTGCAAACTCGTTCTCTGAGCCCATGTCCTTGGAACGGCCTTTGAAGCTGAAGATGCTGCTGCGGCTGTTGTGGCGGGACATGAAGGGCGACCCTGGGATGCTCAGTAGTGACTGAAGTGGGAGAGATGGGTGCAGAGACAGAGGAGGAGTTACTACAATCAGCAGAAGTTAATTTCCGTGTAAATCTTAAGCAAATATGAAAATATGTCGAATAAAGGCAGACAACATGACAATTTAAATTTAATTCTCTTTTAACAATGTAAAATACAATTTTAACTTCTCCGACTAACACACAATATGACTATATCATTGCAATATATCAAAGTAAAATATAAATATAAAATATTAGTAGAGTAAAACAGTAAAATGTAAATGAAACAAAATTAAAGTTTTAATGATTTCATAAATGTATTGTTTTCCATATCATGATAGCAAAGTTCTAGTGGCTGGTCAGTGAGGACGGGCTGCAGCTGGACAGCAAAGCTGCAGCCCGAAGTGTGTAACAGTGTGTAACATTGTGAGTGTTGCGTGAGAAGGGACTAGAGGAGCCATTCAAGACATCACATATGCAGCTTAAGGCCATAATAGCTGGGACTCAAGCGAAGACAGCCATGGGAATGACACAGCAAACTTACCATCTCCACTCAAACTGAGGCCTGATCAACCTCACCATATTCAAATAGAGGAGGTTGAAACACCAGGAAACAAGAAACATCCCTGACAGTGTGCAGCCCCCAGACCCGTCAGTAAAAGAAAAGTTTAATTTACCATTACCAATGCAACTTTACCTAGGAGCTTCTGGGACAGGAGTGCAGCGGTACGCTGGCAGGCTTGGAGGAGGATATTTACCACCAATTTCAAGTTGAGAATGCTAAGATTCCAAGAAGTCTGGGGTAGCAACTTATCAGGGAAGCAAAGGTGAATGCTTATTGCTCAATATTGCACAAGCTCGTCCAGTTACACTGAACAAAAACCATGTACTCAGCAGAGCCAAGACGTTACTGCTGAGTACAGCTTAAGAATGAGCTTCCCCTCTGGATTTATTTCACCACTCTGGTACAAGATCAAGGTCAAAATTATAACTGGGTGCACCATCTCTGACATCTTGTTCTCTGTGGTGATGAACAAGCTTGTGGAGTTTTATGGACCTGACAACCACTACAGATCCCATACCAGGCTGTAGCTTGATTCTGCAGGGACTCAAGTGGCCTTTGAAACAGACCCACATAATCTTCAAACCAGCTATGTCCTAAATCTTTGAGCAGAAAAAACTAAAGATTGAGTTGAGTTGAGTTGTTCTGGTGGGCTGCAGCATTGCAAGCCCCATGATTCCAACCATAACTGAGAGGCTAGTGAAAAGCATAGGTCAGGATTGTGAGTGCACATTTAGGGCCTCAACATCCATCTTATCATGTGGGCATTCCAGGTGTATGCAAGGTCATTCTAAATCACAGAGGGCTTTGAAGGAAGGTGAGCACTTGCCTCCAAAGATTGCACCCAAACAACAACAAGCTAAAGCAGCCATTAAACATTTCTGAGGGAGGGTTTCCAGAGAACAGCTGAAATGCTAAAATTCTGGGGGACAAAGTACTAAGAAGTATTCCAGGAAGTAGAGTCATAGCTTACATGGATCTTTCCCAACTTACAATGCCAATTTGGTGTCAATGATACAACAGTTGGCCATTTTGAATATGAAAAAGCATTCTAAAAAGACACAAACAAGTCACAAACACTGTGCAAGGAAAGTGGAATCCTGGAACATATTGTGTGCTACTGCCTCAATGCCCAACCTATGGTGTGGGTATAGACTGAGGCAAAAAGGCCTGCCCTTTCAAGCATACCATCATTTACTTAAGAGCCTGGGAAATTCCACTGGAATCCTGGCCTTTGCAAAGGACTGGCAGCTGTTGGAGAGGTAGGTTAAGTTCACCCAACACATTTTGATCACAGCTCTGAGACCAAATATCATTGTCTGGTCTGAAGCCGCCAACAAATGATCTTGCTAAAGCTGGTCATTCTTTGGGAAGGATGCTATGAACATAACAGTGATGATAATAAGCATCAAGATGGCTTTGGCTCAAGAGAGGAGGGCAAGGGGAGGATGTAGCCGATTTTCCTTCTAAACACAAGCTAAGCTGGGTTACCTGGACTAGATCTATGATGCTGAAAGACAAGAAGCACCTAGTGATTCCAGGAACATCACTATTAAGGTGTCAAAGAGCATGGATAGATATATTTGCTAAGCCAAACGTTTTTTATTCACTGTATAGTTTTTCTTGCTAATTTTACCTGGTTCATGATGGATGTCTTCCTCCCCAGCCGGCTTCCGGGGAAACGAATGGTGCTTTTCTTGCTCCCATCATCTGACTCAGACTTAACAACCTTTTCACTGTCTCCCTTCTCTTTATCTTGCTCTTTCTGACGCCATTTCTTTTTGCGATTGCGACGTTCCTTGGCACTCTTGGAGCTCAGCTTGGAAACCTCAGAGGAGCTGCGGGACAAGGGCCCCCCTCCTTCATCCTCTAACGCAGCCTCAGACACAGTGCCTGCAGATGTCGCCATGGCAGCCGCCTGAGGAAAGAACGTGGCACATGACAACCGTACATTTTGAAAATTGGGTAAATGTTTATGTTTTCGATAGAACAAGACCAACCTGTGTTTCCTCCTGCTGCCTCTTCAGCTGCTCAAGCATTGCCTTGAATTCAGCCTCTTTCTGCTCTGCCTCCTCAATAGTGGCCTGGTTCTGCTCCTCATAAGCCATGGCCACCACAGCCAAGATGAGATTCACCAGGTAGAAGGAGCCCACGAAGATGACCAGCACAAAGAAGATCATGTAAGTCTTCCCTGCTGCTCGCAGAGTCTGACAGGAAAAAGACAAATCAATGAGAATAAATCTAGAGATTTAGAGCAACTTAACAGGGAGGTTTTAGTTTTACAGAGAAATGTGCCAAACTGACAAAATATAAATGCACCTCAGTAAAAACGTTTTCTCTACAGTAATTTGTTTTATTGTAAGACTGTATAACTGTATGTATTTGTGCATTGTGTCATGGCTATCTCCAGGAATGAATGCAGGAATTCTAACTTTACACCCACTCAGTCGTTCTCCCCCAGACACACACATTCTTGTACATCTGTCTTAGTGAGGACACTCATTGGCATAATGCATTCCCTTGCCCCTTACCCTAACCATCATAACTAAATACCTAACCCTAACCGAGTTCTAACTCTTACTCTAAAATAAAGTCATAACATTCAAACAGCCCTTCGAAAAATTGAGGACCAGCCAAAATGTTGTTACTTTTCCAAAATGTCCTCTATAAGGTAGATAATCAAAATGGTCCTCACAAAGATATAAGTACAAGTACCCACACACACACACACACACACACACACACACACACACACACATACACACAAAGAGGAGGAGAGAGGGAAGAACAGTGTCAGGCCCAAATGAATTGAATTTATTGTGGTGTTGCAGGTCTGTAAGAGCAACGAAATGCTTGTGTGTGTGCAGAGGATTAGGATGAGGGGTATAAGAAGACATCAAAATATATGATAATGTCTCAGTGTTCTCTTAAAAATACATTTGACAGAGAATAGAACTGTTCTTAAGGTCATTTAACAAAAAAACATTTTTTTATTCAAAACAAATGTCTCAATTATTTTCACCCTAATTGAAATATAAACATAACTCTAGTGGCTAGTCACATAGTTGTGGCTACAGTATGTCTGAACAGCTGCCCTTGCTTTGCTTTTATTCAGAGGGCAAATTAACCTGGGGGGGAACTGCTGAACACACTTTTGCTGATTCATTCAGGTATTAGAGCGACGATGTATGCATTTTTTATGATGGAGTGAGGACAAAAATCATTAGTACTGCTTAGCAAGTGTTTTAGATCTATGGGTAGCTGTGGAGGCTCAGTGTAAAAAAGTATTTGCTTTTTGCTTCCTCTGGACATTTGTATGTCAATTTTTAACTGAAGAGAAGAGGCAGAAAAAATCAGGAAAACCCAGCTTTACCAGCATGTAGAGATTTTCCCAGAAGTCCTGGGTCATGAGTCGAAATAGTGTGAGGAAAGCCCATCCAAAGCTGTCAAAGCTGGTGTAACCGTAGTTGGGGTTCACTCCGGCTTTCATACAAGTATATCCCTCTGGACAATCTCTGAAAGGAACACACAGTATGTTAATAAATGAGTGTGGGTCACTTCAGCACTGACAGTTACAGATATATACTGTACATATTTACAACGATAGGAAAATGAAAATAAAATTGAACAAAGCCTTGATAGGCCTAAGTGTGTTCTATCTTTGTAGTTATTTTGCTTGTGCAGACATGTTTACAGACCATGTACAGTATTAGTAGTAGGATATTGATAAGCCTTACCTTAATATTTCATGACCTTTTCAAAAGCAAGAAAGTGTAGCCTATAAATTATGAATGCACGTTCGACTGCTTACACTGTATGTGTATGTTTATGCAAACAGACTCAATATAGTAAATACAGTACAGTATCATTATGTTATTTTTTAAATGCCAAAATAGGCTAAAATGTACTAAAATGTTAAGAATATTGGCCTCTATATTGACTTAATCTACATCATCTGCACTGGTCATTTTACTAGGATAGTTTGTGGAAGGATGTATCAATGTCAGGGACGACCCAATTCAATTAAGAACTAATTAAATTTTGGTGCAGATCTGGATCAGGGGACAAATCCAGGATTCCCCCCCCCCCCCCCCCCACTGTCTTTAACAAGGCAAGGTAGGGCTAGTTAGGGGTTTTCTTTTTTACTTCGCCGTGGAGGTTATGTTTTCATCTCTATCCATCGGATTGTTTGTTTGTCAGTTGGTTTGTTTGATTGTCAGCAGCATTACACAAAAACTAAAGAACCGATTTACAAGATACAAGAACATCACTGATATTGTGTGTAAGTGCATCTCAAGACATGTGAATGACCAACAAAAAAATGTGAGACACCTGCAGAGCATACATATGGAGGCATGAATTTAATGCGCTGACTTACCCTGAGTCAGTACTATTCCCACATAATAGAGCATCCAACTGATTGTGGAGGAAGTAGAAATTACCTATGGGAAAAAGAAGAGAACACTTTACTATTTAAAAAAAAAAAAACAACACAACGAGAAAGTAATTGCACACAAACATATAAAACAACATTTATGTAGTTATATGCAAGTACTTAAATTAAATGTGAAAGTAATATCTCACTTTTATTCATGATGTATACGTTCCAGTCAAAGCCCCTGCTGCCGTTTGGCAGGTACTGCTCAGTCATGTTGATTGGCCAGTACACACATTTGTTCCGCAGGTTCCCCATGAAGAGCTGCAGTCCAATCAGAGCGAAGACGCTGAGACAGAAGACGGTCAGGATCATCACATCTGACAGCTTCTTCACAGACTGGATCAGAGCGCCCACAATGGTCTTCAGGCCTGTCAATTAATGTACGATAAACACATGCACACAAACACACACGCAAATGTGCACGAATGCACATGCATGAGAAAAGACAAACTCACATACACACGTGCACACACACACACACACACACACACACACACACACACACACAGATAGACAAATAAAAAGACTGGCAACTTGTGGCATTGTAAAATGTACAAAAACAGCTGCAGTTCAGAGCTGACTCAAGTCACGTAGGAAAAAAAGCTCTGAATATCTGATTCTGTATTTAACCCTGTGTTGTGCAGGCTTAAACAAATCTTAGTAGACATCAAAACTACATATACAACAAGCATCTACAGCCAGTGATGCCAGGCCTCAACACCAGAAATGGACTTCCAGCATGAGGGTTGTGTGTTTTCTTCTCTTGTAAAACCAGATGTTCCTATTTCTCCTGCCTGGATGGAAATCTGTGGTTCAGTCTTTTGTCTGACTTTAATTAACTAATCAAATAGATGTTAGCTAAACAGTAGGTGTTAGTCACTTAATGTATGATCTAAGCATTTAACATCTCAAGAGCACACAAAAAAACTCTATTTTGTCATAACTAGAAAGTATAAAACACACACACGTATATATAAATATATATATATATATATATATATATACACACAATAATGTTTTCTGTTGTTTTCTGTTGTTATGTTTTTTGTATCATCATTATTATTATTAGGAGTAAGAGCATTCTATTGCACTGTATTGTGTTAATAATTTATGTATTTATTATATAAAATATATCCTAGTCTGACCCATATTGCTGCACTTTACTGTATAATATCATATCACCACATTTCGCCCCACTGTATACATGATCATAGCCGATTCATTGCAACCTCTTTGATCATCATTTTGACACTTTGAGATGGATTTAAACCAGTATATCAAGCACATCATTAGTGGATGTACTCTCTATCTTAGTCTACTGCTGTCATTTGAGTCATTTATATAGTTCTATTTTATTACATTTTATTCTATTTTATTTTGTCGTATTCTTTTTACCTGGATGTATTCTGTACTTGGGCTTCTGTAATACCAGAATTTCCCCCATGAGGATGAATAAATGATTATCGTATTGTAATGTGACAAATCATTTTATATTGAGTTGTACCATATCGTGTTGTACCATATCGTGACGTATCGAATCATATCTTAAAAATTATAGTTGGTTGTAAAAAAAGTTAGCACAAGTTATAGTTATAAAAATGTTGAGAGGTACGTTGAGAATAATACGTATACTGTTAAATTTAGATATTGTTTTACAATGATACCTTTGTTTTTTATGAGAGCAGTTTAAATGTGTAAATGCAACAGGCTAAGTTTCTCATATACAGATGTAATGAGGCCATTTCTATAGAATTCTGTACTTTCTACATAAAGCACCATTGAACCGAGGCAACACGATAAACCTACAGTAGAGAGAATAAACCCAGTAAAGGTATTTGGAATTTTCTGATATCCAAACATAAATAATGAAAGCACTGAGTGAGGCCATTTCTATAGGGTTATAAAAAACTTCGTGTGTGTGTGTGTGCTTGAGGGCTTAATATCTGCTGTCATGCTGAGAGGCAGAGGAACATGTTGTTCTGCATCTCCACATTTCCTGGAAGGAGAAATTGTCTCCTTTTCCTTTGCTGATGTTCTTGCTGTTCACTTCCATTGTTTTTCTCCATGCTCATTTTGATAGGTCTTTGACTGATATTACACATCACGAGTACTACTTTTTTGAAGTACATAGTTCTCCCCTGTCATTAAACTACTGTCTGGTGTTTAAGTTATCAGAATTGCTGTAATACAATCAAATAAATGTGACTGTATAGTTTGTCATTAGAAAGTAAAGAATCTCTCTGTGAATATCAATAAAGTGTATTAATTGTGGATGGATTGAAATGGATTAATGCAAAGATTGCAGATTATTGGTAGGATTTAGAAGCTACACAATTACACTACTCTGATAGACAGCAATATTTGCTAAATAATTATCTTTCTCGTATTTCTTTTGTAAGCACCACTTGACTGTTTTCAGTTTTATCATTGAGTCATTGACACTTTCTCACTTAAATTGTTCTTCTTTTCCTGGTTTTAAAGTCTGACATGGAATATTGCATCAGCATGGTTTCACACTTTGAGTCAAATGTGGTGAGAGACTTATTGTGACTTAAATGGGACTCATATAGTGTTAGTGCGTTTTCTTGCATAATCCAGCGCATTAGTTGAACATGGCGCAAATATGCAATTAATAGTTGAACAAACACATAGTGTTTACATCATCACTGTCATCAGACATGGCTCTTTAAGAACAGATACTGTAGGTTACGGGCCGTTGAAATCAGATTCACTAGGAGTAAGGGACCTACATATAAATATAACTTCTTCGGAAAGTTGCAAAGATTTTGGTTGTGTCACTTGGAAGCTTTCTGTTTAGCTTTTTTTTCAAAGCAAAAATATGAATCTGAATCTGATCACAGTAGTTTGCAAACTACAAAGTCCTAAAAAAGAAAATTATTGCATTATTAGATTTAAAAATTAGCCTTTTCTTATCCCTTAAAATTAAGTTGTTGGTCGATCGTAATGGTTAGAGAAAATTACTTTAAAGTCGGATTTTAAGCCTAGTTTCTATAGGTTTTAGAAAATACTATGACACTAAGTTGTAACTCCAAACACATGAGCACTCGATTTTAGAAAAAACTCTTTTTACAAGATAATATTAATATTACATTTTTTTAAAGTAGCCTATATGTCAGTGTAAAAAATTGTGAATGCAATAACACTCAATACAAAACTTAATCTTTTTACTTCACCTGAACAAACACCACAAAAAACACTGCAGCTATTTGGGACGTTTCCATCAGGAAGACACATTTTCATTTTCACAAAATTCCATTCCAAGTGCAAAATTATAATTTTTTTCCACTGAGAAAGAGCAGATAGCACTCCAGCTGCATGTAGCATCCATCTGAAGAAGATAAACTGTATCATGAGATTAAGATTTCCCTTTAACCCTTGTGTTCATCTGTGGAAACATCCCTGACTATAACCACAGTTATTAATTTTACTGCGTCCAACAAATCAAACAAACATGCAGCCTTACAAACAGCAAGCAGCCAGAATTGGGCTCAGTCAAGGGAGCGGGTGTGAGGAGGAGAAAGAGAGGACAAGCGAGGAAGAGTAGGAGGTTGGGAGGGGCAATGAGAGGTGGCATGCAGGTCATTTAAACGCCAAGGCTGAAGGAAGTGACTCTGCGTCAGCATCACTCGTCTGTAAACCATGATGGGGACTTTGCTTTAACATGAAGGACCGCTCCCATCCCGTCGCCACTTTCTCTCACTCTGTCAGTGCTGGGTGAGCCCTCAGGCTGGTTGAGCCCAGAGCAAAACTGAGCACTACATGCTGGAGGGTGACTTTACTCTAGTGTTCTTTACTATTATGTACTGAGTGTGAGCATGTGTGTATATGTACTGACATACAGTGACTTCATAATTTATGTGTTTTGAGTTTATCTAATGTTCAAGCAAATGTATTAACTTATTTGACTGTGTTTCCTATAAATCCTAATAATATATGAGGAAAATTTTGCTTATATATGCGATTTATCTAATAATGTTGCCCTTTCTCTCACAGGATGGAAAAAGATCTTCAAATATAAGAAAAAGAAGTAACAAAATGAGTCATTTTACAACTAAAAGCCCTTTAAAAGCCAAACTTGTAAAAGCATCTGTCTCAAAGCTTCATGCAGCATCAGTGTGTTGTCATCAGGCTTGGCAGTCTTAGGAAATTTAAATGTCTTAAGAAATAAGAAGGCAGTGTCATAAACTCTGACAAATTGGATCAATGTATGAAATAAAGGTGAATGCAAACCAGTTGTAACAGTTCTCATAATCATGTTTGTTTTATTTAATCCTGTATGTCAGCACCTTAGAAATAATATCTAAACCCTTGCACTGTTTTGGAAAATTCATTAATGCTTTACATGGATAGAATTGTACAGACAGTTGTTGCCTAACATATCAGCTGTCCATGGGTCATGTGAACCCACACTACCAGTAGACTGCTAAGCCTATCAAAAATGTATTGCTACCATTTTTGATCATAAAACAAAAGTAAAAAGAGAGAAATTCTGAAACTTAGTCTATAAAAAAAGAAAAACAATATGAAAGTGATAGTAATAAAGACGGCTAACAGCTAAAGGAAGCTCAGCCTTAGTGTTTAAATGGGAGTCTCACCTGGAATGACAGAAATTGTTTTCAATGCTCGGAGAACCCTGAACGTTCTCAGCGCCGAGACATTCCCAAGGTCCACAAACTCTGTTACATATCTGCAACAAGGTAGGATGACACACAATACAGAACCCCATGACACACAACACACACAATAACGACACGCACACACGCACGCATGAGCGCGCACGAGCACGACACCAGCACCACCATCGAAGACCAGGAGGGGACACCACGGTAAGAGAGAGAGCGCCTGTCCGACCAGTGGGAAGAGAGCGAAGGAGGAAGAGGAGAGGAGGACTGAAACAAAACCACACCCAACATCAACCCCATGACATCAACCCCGTGACATCGCCCGCCCGCAAACACAGAACACCTGGACTGTCTTACCTGGGATAACTGAAATTGTTTTCAAAGCCCTCAGAACCCTGAACGTACGCAGAGCTGACACATTGCCTAGGTTTACAAACTCTGTTATATACCTGCAAGGTGGATCAGATACAGTTACTCAGCAGCCGTCCCACACAGGATAGAAAGAATAGAGAGTTACATAGTATTTCAATGAGCATCATGAGGGTGGTACGATGGACTGATGTGGAGTCAAGGTGCTGTGGGCAATTTCTGTTTCCAAGCCTTTGCAACATTACACAAATTATTAAATTCAGTGTTCTCAGTTAAAAATGTCTAAGATCTTAATAACAAGTAATAAGGAGGACTTACTTATAGCCTATAATCTGTAAACCGCAGGAGAACAACTTCATATCCCGAGAGAAGATGACACCAAACAAAAATATTGGCATTGAAATAATTTGTGATAAGAGACTTAAAAGCCAAGGCATTGTCACCTTATGATAAAATATATGTGACAAATCAGCTACTGTGAGACTGAGCTCACAAAAATGTGTTAGTCTATAGTTGCCTCTTCACAGTTTGTATTTGTTGATGTATATGACATATGCATTGTATATATGTCCAGATTTGCCCACAGCAGCTTTCAGATAAGAAAGTACTGCCTTTGTCTTTGTTCTGATAAAATAGAACCATCATGTGTTTCACTGTTAAAACCACCGCAGCTGACTGTAGATAACACACTGCAGTTTGTTGTTAGAAGATTAAATCAAATGGCGATAAAGTTGTGTTATGATACCCACTCCATAATGGAGTATATAAGTGAATCATTAAAGTGACTAAACTGACTGATAACTAAAATGTCTAATGTCAGAAGATTAGTTAACATTTTGGTTAATATTGTTGGATTTATATCAAATCCACATAAGATGTATGACATCACTGACTTGATATTTAAATGTCAGAATATTTAAATGCCTTCAGAATTCTGAGAATAAAGAAGTTGTGTCCCTGTACTCTGATTACCAAAAACAATCCCACAGTGCATCACAGTACTTTTAAGAGTTGCAAAAATGACCATAGTCGTCTATGTAAATTCTAGTAATGAGTTTAAATACTTACGCCATTGAGATGACCATGAAATCCAGCCAGTTCCATGGGTCTCTGAGAAAGGTGAACCCATCTATACAGAAGCCTCGGGCAACAATTTTTGTGAGTGACTCAAACGTATAGATACCTGTGAAGGTATACCTTGGAAATAAAGAAAGAAGAGAGTAAATAGTGACGGACACATGAAACAAGCAAATGATAGCTGAGGAGGAAGTATGTACGTGTACTTACTCTACTTGTTTTGACCACTCCGGAGGGTCACTAAATGTCATGAATATACAGTTGGTCAAAATCGTACACATGATGATCATGCTGAATAACGTGAGAACAGTTAAGGAAAGTCTGAACAGTGTCTCCTACATTTAAAATAATTCTAATATGGCAACAACTTAAATACAATTCAAACACTAGAGCCCGACCAATTTAACAGTTGGCTGATATTGGTCGATATTAGCCACAGATATACTGTATCAGTATTAGTTTATGTTTGTTGATATGAAAATTGTTATATCAGAGACTAAACAATGCATTTATGTTTACATAATTCAAGTTCTATGTATTTGGTTATATTTGTGTTTTCTTTTTATCTATAGTTCTTTGGAATAAAGTTTATGGTTGAACAGTAAAATCTCAAGCTTCAATTACATTTCAGTGTCATAGTTTTAAAATATATATATAGCTGCAGGGGCAAATCCAAGGGGTGGGGTTATGGAGCACAGGCCCAAGCTAAAATCTGTCCTCTCAGTAATACAAAAAAAAAAGTCAATAAATATTACAATGCGTTAAGTTTTTCTGTTTTCAAAGCTTTTTTGAAGAACATAATGTGCTAGAACAAGAGAAAAAATTAAAAATATAAAAAAATGTGTGGCTTTCTTTGAAACTATATAACTGACAGTAAACAAGGAATGACTCAAAATTTGCTTCTTACCAAAAAAATCAGTGTTGGTCGAGCTCTATTTAAGACTCAAGTAAAGCTCTAAGGAAGAGGGCTGAGAGAAGACTATGACTTAGTGCTGACAGAGCATTAGCTTCACTTAATATTCACTGGACACTTACTATACAAACAGAAAATAACAAGCAATATGTAAATACAACAACAGCAGAACATAGAAAATAGATCACTTGAAAGGATATGAATGTATCAAAATCTTAATAGCTATTCGCCTAAGTAGATTAAAAGGGCTTAAGATGTACAAGGAGGGCGTGGCACTGAAGCGGAAGATTGTTTTCCCTTTGTTTATGACTATAAATGTCTGTGGAGAGAAAAAAAGAGAGAGAGAGAAAACGAGACAGTTAGATCATTCAAAGTATTAATTACATGTCACATATGGTTCATTAGATGGTCTGAAAACCTTTGTGCTTTCTTATTTTAACCAGAGGAAGAGATGAGTGTAACTTGGCTGCTGATTGGCTGATGTGAGTCCTGAGCTCACCTCTGAGTCATGAGGCATTGCTGCATTGGTTTCAGCTAAAACAGAGCTGGTTCTCACAATACAGGTGATTCTGAAATCCATCAGAATGCAGCATTTTGATTTGAGTCCTCACAGCCTTGTCACTTCATCCATTTCATAAAGAGACGACAGTGAGTAAAGAACTTCTGATCTTAAACTAGCACACAGGAGAAACACAGTAGTAAAAAGATAGAGGATTACACAAGGGCACAAAGTCAGAGGACGCAAGGACACAGACATCACTCCTTCCTGGGTGGCCAGTCACTCATGAGGAGTCAACACCTCTGTCCTGGTTGCATCAGACCAAGCCTCTGCCTCTGTGTGCCGCCTCAGGGGCAGCAGACAGGCGCAGGCATGGGAAGCTCTCTCCTCTCCCTGGGCCAAATGACTCTCTTCTCCCCAAGTTTAAAGCTCTTACTGGAAGAGAACCGCAAATGCTGACATCGATCAGAGGCAGATCTGCTGACTCTCAGGCTCTCAACAACCACTCCCCACCCATAAACAGCACCGGGCCAAGTGGGGCTGGGCACTGGGGTGAGGCAGCAGCATGTTTTCTTTGTGCATACCTATAGGCGCTTGTGGATGTTTGTGCAGGATTTTGGACACAAAATGCAGGGTCAGAATGAGAAGTATAATCATTTTACAAACAGACAAGTGGGATACTTTACATTCACAACCTCTGTTGCTCCCACTTTCTTTAAAGGCATCGCAGTTTATAGCTGGTTCAAGCACTTTGGATGAGAATCTGTGAGTCCTCATCCAATCCTCTCTTCATATGTATATGTATTTATAGAAAATATATCATCTCCTGTATGTGATGTAGTAATGTCTCGATCAAATTCATATCTGGAAATAGAATAATTTATATCACTTTCAATTTAAAATGGAAATTTGCATTTAGATCCTTTGCATTCAACTTTAAGTGATTAGCAGTTTGTGTAGATGTTGATGTTCTGTGAACTGACAAATGATGAACGGCCACTTGCTGGAACACACTTATAATAAAGCCAATTGGTCTTTAGTATGCACATGACATCAGCTAAAGAGAAATACACCCTTCACAAATTTGCGGTTCTCGCCACGGGAAACACCAGGAAGAATTGTTGAGGCGACCGTAAGTGTCCAGAGACAAGTGGTGTCCTGAAATCTAATTAAAGTAAAAATAGCGTCCACAATGTGGGGGAAGACAAAATGTATTCTCTCCACCGGAGGCCTCCTCTCACTCTCCCTCCCTCCTTGTTTCTTTCTGCAGAGCATCTACTTGAAATATCCTCTCACTGTTTTTCGCACAATTATTTTCTTGTATAAACATATTGTAAATGTTCACATCTTTCTCTCGCCGATCAAGTAAAGTGTTTTGTTGACTAAGAACAAGTATGTGCATGAAAAGAGAGATAAAGATTACACAGCAATATTCTGACTATTGATCCTATTCTGAGACAAAGACATTATAAATACTTGATTTTGATTATGATGTTTATATGAGATACTGGTGTACTGGAATACTGGTTCAGAATACTGGTTTCCATTTAAATATGTCATATGTTTCTTATGTGGATTTATAGAGGTTTTTGAAAACTTCAGAGATAAAGACACTGCACTCCTGCATATGTGTGCTTTGTGGATATTGAGTCTGGGTTTTGAAGTAGGTCATCCTCTTCACCAAATGGAAATACACAATTTTTCACAAAGATCCTCAATTCAACAACAATGAGGCATCAGAAAGTCAATGACCTGAGTCAATTTGGAAACAGAAAATTTGTTGATGGAAACCTGGCACAATTACAAGAAGGGATGCAAATGTCACAGGCAATTCACTTAATTGATTGTCTGCCACAATGATCGACCACAATCGATCAATGGATTCATCTTATAAAATACAAATCTCACGAATTTGCTCTATAAAGCTCAATTGTTATGGGTTATGTTCACAGCACACTTATTAATAATGGGGTAAATAAAGTAACTTAAAACAAGATTTAATAATGATAAAAATATAAATGACTTAACAGAACAATAGAACAGGAAGCTACAGTGAGTTGGATTAATGAGGAGCTGCAGGCAGTACGTGCTTATTGTAATTTCGATGAACTCTAAACTGTATAGAAAACCACACACCCCAATCACATGATCAAACACCCACAGGAACAAAATTCAAACATAAGACTGTTGTTTGGTAAATTCTTCACAACAAATAACACAGTGACTTATCAAAACCTAACTACCCCAAACTAATTAATTTCCCAGAGACACATGTAAAATTGTTTGACAGAGTGAATTGGTGACATCATCTTTGTGTTCAAAGTCTTGATTTCCACAACACATTTCAATGGCAGCTACATCTCATCCATGTTTAGGAAGCTCACTTTGGGAAGAACTTCATAAATATAATCACATTGAATTGATGGATCACAAAACACACTATATGTAACACTAAGGATGTTAAAGGCCTTTACACACAGTGCAGAAAGATGCACAGCTACACACCTCACTATAACTACACCTACACAACTCAGCAGAGCGAGCTTCAAGCCTTATTTGCTGCAAAGCAGGAGAAATGTTCCTAATTCTCCACAGAGCTTTAAAGAAAAGAGCACATATGCAAGAAATCTGGAGGCAGAATGCAGCTCCAAGGACAGTGTGTGTGTGTGTGTGTGTGTGTGTGTTTGTGTGTGTGTGTGGGCGGGCATGTGCGTGCGTGTGTGTAGCAGCGGATATGAAGAGGGGCTTGCAGGGGTATGGGACAGCAGCAGAGGGAGGCGAAGAGAGAGAGAGATGAGGGGGTGGAGGGGGAGTGATGCAGAACAGAAAGTCAGAGAGCTGCAGAGGAGAGAGAGAGAGAGAGAGAGAGAGGGAGAGAGAGAGAGAGCCAAACCTGAGATGGATGGTGGGAGGACTGGGGAGGCATGCAGCAGCAGAGAGAGAGAAACCGAGAATGAGATGATGAGGGAAATGTAAGCAGGTAAACAGAGTGTAATCATAGGGGGGGTGTTCTCTTACCCTAATACTCCTCACAGGACCCCAGCCTGACACAGACAGGTCTGATACTGCAAGTAACTGACTCAATATCTGGTCTTTCTAAGCTGCAGACCTATAAGGAGACTGCAATAATGAATATTATAACAATTAGTTGATTCAGAGGTGAGATAATGTTTTTATGAGGAAGATTCCGACTTCTTCATTTTCTATATAGGTTTTTGAACTATTGGTTGAATTTAAATAGACTAACAATCAATAAATGAATGGTTAGAAAAATGATTAAAACAGTTGTTAAAGCTAGGGTTGGTAATCCTGGAAAAGCTAGCAAGAGCAGACTGACAACTGGCTAATGGCTATATCTATATATAGATAAAAAGTGTATCATAGACAAATTACCATCCTAACTTTACCTTGGGACTTTAGATGACCTTCTTAACATCATAACATATGATTTTAAATCGAATCATATCTGGATTTCTCTTTGCACAACAATAGAAAACGTTACACATATACAGATTAGCTGGATTTCAGCCTTTTCTGCTATGTTTTGGACTGAGTGCATTTTACAGAGAACCAAAAAAATCTAAACTTCCACGCTGTTGACTGTGAAACTTTGATGATTATAGCTTTAGTTTAATATCTGTACCTGAAACATCAACTTAAAAGCTTCTGCAGTAAGATATATTCACTAATGTCTCACCTAAATGACTGCAAACTAATGTCCCTGCAAATTATACCACACTAAGTGAAAATAAATGCATCATCATCTCTTTTTTTTCTACCTGTATGTTATTCTGCTTTCCCCACCCCTCATTCTTTACACCAACCTGGCTGTAGCAGTGAAAGCACGCTCAGCCCCCTCCACCCCGTCCCTTCGTCATTCAGCCTCAGTACAGGAGGATGCTGTGTCATCAGAGGCTGAGGACTCAGACAGAGCACTAAAGCCTAGCCCTCACTCTAATTTACTACACCCTAAAAAGAAAATGCCAGAGAGGAGGGGGAGAAAGCAGAGACATGTCAGAGACACACATAGAGACAAAGAGACAGAGATGGTGGAATAGAGACATAACGTAATGGTATGTACAGTATATGCTGAGATCCAGATTTGACTTCTGCATTCGCCATGAGCTCCCCTGCTGCATTCACTAACAGCTGCAGAAGCCTGAAAAGAAAAGCCTGGTTTTCTGCACACTCCTGATACAAGATGCGAAACGCCACCGTCAGGAGGAGAATGGAGCTTTTGCATCGACAAAACATGAACAAATCTTTTATTCCCATGCTGTTGTACAACAGCCTATTCAAGCTGAATCATCTTAACACAATTTCATTGTACTGTATATCACACGTAAACACTGCAGCTAAAACACAAGTATGCCTTCCATCCCTCCTACCATCCATCCAACCATCCATCCATCCCGTCCTGCTCTTCCTGTGTGACTACAGCACCTTTAACATTGCCTAATCACATCAGACATTTGAAAAGCCCAGGCAGTCCTCTCCCCATCACAGGGGAAAACAAGAACTGCAACGCTGCATTTCTCTACCTCACCACTGCCCCCTCTTCCTCCCTTTGATGCATGAGTGCTATGATCAGGTTTCCTGCAGCTGATGGTAACACACTCACACACACACAGGCACATACACACACACACACTCATTGACATACAGTGCAATGGTGATCATTAGGATGACTGTCGGTCGAGTAGAGGAGAAGAGCAGCGTGAAAAGGTGAGGACGCGAACAGCTTGAGGAGGAATGGCCGCTAACCATGAATATGCTAAGAGGAACTTCCTCAGGTGTGATAAAGGACAGAGACATTAGTGTATTAGGAAAATGACTGATGTGACTGATGAACATGGGATGATGAGGTCTTAGCCTGTGACTCTCATTCAACTGATACAACACATGGGTTTGCAGGATATGATGAAGTCAGCAGATCTTGACTAAGCAGAATGAGGAGCCAGAACCTGTACAAGCAGAAACACAAGCAGCAGCGTAATAGTTAGATGAGCTATATAGCTATGCAGTCTAAAAGCCCAGTAATCCTTACAGCCATTTTAAAAGTCCCTTAAAAACATACTGTTAAGTATATTGTGCATACTGCAAATACTTTTTTCAGGTCATGGATTTAATTACTCAAGATTAACAACATTATGATGTTAATCATTCAGAAACTCTTAAATGCCAATGAAGTATATGTTTGTATTTCTCATTGGCACAACATCCAATGTTGGAATGTACCTACAGCTTGTAGCAGCTGATGGCCTGTTCACTGGTACAGAATTACACCCAATAACTGTTCAGAAATAATATTTATTTTGAAGATCAACTATCTCTTGTTTTAGAGAACAAGCGTGTTATAGAAACGACGTAGATGTTATTATATTTCACAACTCCTGCTTATTTGACAAACATGTTTCATGTCATTTCAAGGCTCTTATTAGCTAAAGGCAACTACAGTATATGACTGATTTTATTATTAAATCAATATTTCAAATAGAACATATATATTTTTATTTCACCATTTAAAATAAATGTATTACAATTTAACAAATCTGAATAAACAAATTAAATTATATTTGCAAACTGAAGATCCATAGTTGTACCATGGTTTACTGTGTTTTCTTCTTTGGGTACCATTCATCTACATTTTTGCAGCGTTGCTTTTCCGGTATCAGGTTTTCACAACAAGTTGAAAAACCTCCAATGTGATTGTGTATGAAATGATGAACATTCTATGGTAATAATGTGTAAATGGAGATTATGTTTGAGCCGTGTAAGTTCACTACTTAACTTTTTCAGGAATAAACCACTCCACCAAATTGCCTTGAGAGACAGAATCAGTTTTTTGATTTTTTACTTCCTGACAGCACTTTGACAGCACTATAACTCACTTCGTATTTCACGGTCAGCAGGCGTTACAACTATCAACTATGCAGAGACTAAATAGAAAAAAAAAATTTAATTAAATCAACCAAGAAGTCTCATTGTAAAGACACCATACCATCTCAGAGACCTTTGCTCACATTTGGCTGAAATCAAAAGATCTGCACCTGGTCAAAGAGGAGTGTGAGTTGAAACCATGATGAAGAGCTCTGCAGCCACTTCCCTTCAGTCACCAAAGTGAGGCGCCACAGAGGAGAGTGAGGGGGAGGGAAAGAAGTATGTATTGGGAAATAAGCAAAGTGGGGAAGGATAATAAGACGAGGATACAACCCTGACTCTGGCCACCACTGAACTAAAGAGCTGTGGATCAATAGATCACAAAAGGCACATACACTTGATAGTTTCATCCAAGCTTGGAGGGAGAGCTGCTGGTAGAGACGAGCAGTCCTGCTGACTGGGCTTCTCGCTACCGTACAGGTCGCAGATTCACTTACACATTATCACTGCCACCACACAGGAGACTGGCTACTCCTCTACTCCTCCAGCTATAAACAGCTGAAGGTACTATAGCATGCTGCCTTTTTTCGCCACTTCCTGTGCCGTCCTGTATCTTCTGCATTCGCTCACCATTACTCTTTTGATAGTGCAGAGATACAGTAAAGGTAGGACCAAGCTGGAGTTTAAGTCTATATGTCTATATTCTGCACTGTATATAAAATACTGCAAATATTTTTATTTGTTTTATTTGATATTTTTCATTTATTCCTCAATATATTCAATAAGCTTTTCATTTCTTGCTCTTGTACTTTGGGTTATTGCCTTTACCCTTCTCCTTAAACCTCAGTACCTGCTTCTTATTCTGCTTTCTCTCCTCCCTTTCTTTTCTACTTAAGTTTGAAATGCACCAAATACCAAAGCTAATTCCTTGTTTGTTTACTAAATAAAAACATGTCACTGTTTGTGTCTGCTGCCACACATAACATTCATCCAGTAGCTAATTTTCCTTAAATGCAGAAATGATGCTACTGCACAACATCACTTTTCAATGATCTTAAATAACAGTGGTACCGATGTACGACTGACATGACCTTCAATGCTAATAGATTTTCAGCTTATCTGTTTAAAAAAAAACAGATAGTAAAACGCTAAACTCAAACAGTCCAACAGAATTATGAGGCGAGTCAATTATCGATAATGAAAACATGGCTGCAGCTCCTCTATTAAAGAGGAGTGAAACATTTAATCTTTTGGATCCCTAGACATTTCTCAACACATGCATGCACACATTTTTAAAGCTGAATTATTATTTGACTGCATTGATGAAAATGCGATTCCCTCAGACAATTTGTTGGACAGAGCACCTGCCATCTGACAGCGATGATGGTATATTTGTCACCACCACAGATTAACACAGACTATCAATCAAAACTGCAGAAACTTATATGGAGGTAACTGATCCTAAAAACAGCTCCACAGCAGCCCTGCAGTGTTGCCGGAGCAGAGTAACATCTGTGACTCTACCTCAGTTGTGTGTCAATTTCTCAGATGTACGAATAAACTCACAAGTATTGTATGATCTCACTGTGCATCTGAATGATGCAGTGACTATCTCTGAGGTGTCAGTGACTGAATAGAAATGAAAAGCTCCTCAATGCTTCAAGGTCATCTTTGCTATTATGCTAACCTTATCCCTGTAGTGAATACAGTAACTTTCATTTGACTAAATTGATATGAGACCTGAATCTGTTATGAAAGTGAGTTTCATAACATATATCTGAAATGTGTTGTTGGTTTACATTGTCGCAGTTTCACATGAGAAGGCGTAAAGATTTAGCTCATTCGCAGCTTCATCACAACAGCTGAAAAACATTTTTAAAAAAAGGAATGTCAATTTCTCTCACCAACATTTAGCAAAAGCGTCTTCATTTGGACATTTATATGATGAGAGGACGAAAAACAGGGTGGTGCATTTGGCCTGCTGTGGGGCTAACTCACTTTCTTGTTCAAGTAGTAGGGGTCCAAATCCTCCAGCGGCGTGGCCGACATTCCATTAGGAAGATCACCGTAGATGAACGGCACGCTCTTCCCAGCCTCCAGGTCACTGTTTGGCTTGGGCTCATTTTCGTCAGATGTGTCACGGTGACTACTGTCTGATCTGGGCTTGGGCGGCTTCTTGTTTTTCTCGTCATTGATGCGCTTCTCGATGTTCTCAAGCGACTCTGGGGTGAATTTCTTGAAGCTGTCAGGTCCTGGGGGTGCCATAAGGGGTGCGGCCATGTTTTCATCCTGCAGCTATTTCCTCTTTATTTGTTTTCCATCCCAGACATGCAGCTCTAAGGGGAAGAGAGAGGGACAAGGAGTGAGGAGGTGAAGAAAAGTGAGCATTAGGCACTGAGCAAAGATGATGAAGAGCATATGAATGAAGGAGAAAAATCATTGTATAACATGTCATCCTGTTTTTTTTTTCAAATGTAAAATGATTAATTACAACACTGACTGAACAACAAATTGTTAGATTTAAAATGCTGAACATTACATATAATATGCTTGCAGAGTTAATGTATCATATTACATCATGTTATATTGTTTAAAGCTGTATAGATGGAGTTTGAAAGTTCTGCCAGAAAAAGCTAACAAAGCAAAATAAAGCTGGAAAAGTGCAAACATATGGAACATGGACTAGTCGGCACTATTTCTGCTCTGTTCATCAACCTTAATAACCAAAGCACTGATCCTGAATCCCAAAAAGCTCAACTTCAGTTCTTAACACAGGCAAAATTTCTGCTTTCACTATTATGACCCCAAAATCAGAGTTTTCTTTTCTTGTATTTACTGTGTGCCTGTATACTGTATGTCTCGCTGTTTCACACAACATTTTGCAATATTTCTTTCTCAGGGATGTTTATTTTGCATCTTTACTCTAACCATGCAAAATGCAACATACTGAGTCATGTTTTTCCCTTAAGCTTCATATCATTGATATTAACAATGAACACGACGACACTGTGGAATGTCAATGTGTTGGCAGCATCGCTGGTCTCAGTGAGGATCTGTTAGAGTTGTAAAAGCTCTATGCAGCTATCAGCTCATTGGTTTGGTTTGGAGGTCTCTATGCTCAAGAACAAACAACTCTCCATATCAGTCTGTGCACAATAAAGGGGTAAGAGTTTCCCAGCACACAGGCTAAGACAAATATTTTACACTATGCTGCACAATAACAATCTTATATTAGCTTGATGAACATGCAATTTTAGCGAGGAGTCTGGTGCTACTGTTTTTTTACATGTACTTGATATGTCAAGGTATAGGACTGGGCAATAAGACAATTTCAATAATAATCCCAATTTAATTTTCATCAATAGCAATTTAACAAAGTGTGTCAATATATTGCTTATACATTGTTCAACTACAGTGAGGAGATATAAAACGTAACTGATCTACCTCAGATTTGTGAAATGTTTTGCTGTTTATCACTGCTCATTAAAAAATGTTTAAAATGAAAACCTTCACTCAAGAGACTCTTTTTATTTTCATTTATCATGATAATTATCGGTAAACTGATGTGAATTTTTTTCAGCTTACAATGCAGCAAAGCCTAAATTTGTTTCTACCATTTATGTACCACAGCCATTATCATATAAATTAAAGATGAAGCAGATAACTGACTGAGACTTGTGGTTGTATGCAATGGGTAGGACATGAGAATAATACAAATATTGACAGATTTTAAAGAATGATGTAATAATGAGCTGTGATTAAAACAAATTGACAGTAACATCTGACTGTTTTGTTGTTCTCTGTGACGATCTCATCCATCTGATCCACTTGACTTGACAAAATGTAAAAACCTTTATAAAAGTCACAACACACCTGACACAGGCCTCACTGCTGTATTCTGATGTCGTACATCATACAACTGTGTTGGCCAAAACAATGACAACAATGGATTAAACTGTCACAAGATATTTTCATAAATAATTACAGGAAATTTAAGTGGGAGCCATAAAACCTCTGATGCTCTGACTCATTGTATAAGCACCGAGGTCCTATTGACATCCTGCATCTCTCCAGGCTCCCCCTGTTGGCTGATGGCCATGCTGTCTGATACATCACATCTAACAGTCAGGTAGCAGTTCAGGGCAGAGTGAGCAACATTCAAGAAAACAATGACAAAAGAGTACACACCTGGAAATGAATCAGAAAGGAGTGAGCAGGAGAAAATCCACAGGCCGAGAGAAAGACAGAGATCCAACAACTTCTATCTTCAAGAGAGGAAAGAAAGCGGAGCCAACCAGAGGAGCAATGAATTCCTATTCAGGTAACCCAACCTCGGCACAACCTCCAAGTCTCCTTCCACAAATGCAACATCAATTGATCTACAGTCAAGGTGATTCACACCAGGACGCAATAACATGGCCAGTGCATGCTTGACACATGACGCTGGACACAATCCTACAAAAAAAAAACCGGCAGCAGAACTGAGAGGCGACCAGAGGAAAGTCCACTAACTTACTGGGTCATATGAAAAAACACTGCGTAAAACAACCAGACTCTAACTGAAGAAGAAACACTCAAACAATTAGACTGGATCCTGTTGACGTATGAGAGCGCACGGGCCAACACATCGCACAGGTACATCCGAGCCAAATGAGTCCGGAAATTAAAAAAAGATATAAATAAAGATAAATAAAAACTGACAAATTAACAATTGCTGTCTCAGTTGCCTCCAGTGGGGATTTAAAAAAAAAGCTTGTCCGGGTTCAGCAGCGCAACGACAAAACTGCTGTGACGCTGCGTCAGGAGAGAAAGAAATCCACAAAGCCTCCGTCCGGATACATGTAGACATCAAATGAATCCTGTATTGTGCGGTTTGCTCTGTGATGGAGAGATGACATCTGATGGGACTCACCGGACACCGCGGAGACACGGAGCTACAGGGAGGAGGGGGAGGGAGGGAGGGAGGTAAGGAGGGAGAGAGGGAGGGGTGTACTGGGCACTTGCATCAGAGTCACATGGGCAAAAAAAAAAAAAAGAACTTACACATCCTTCATTTCCTGCAGTGATATTTTTATAAAAACAAGCCTTAAAAGTGAGCCCAGCTGCCCTGATAACAACCTGGACGCCAGATATTTTAAAGGGGCCTCTAACAACCTCTCAGGTCCTGAGTGGATGCCACCTTCTGAGCTGGGTCAGTTTCAGGTCAAGTTAAGTATATGACTAGTACCAGTTTAAGACCTGACTGATAATTTTGATGAGTTATAATAATCTGCCTCCCCCCCAGAGGACTGAGAAGGAGTGATGAATTAAATTGTGAAGCACTGGGCTACCGAGGAGATAAACACCTATACTCCTATATTTCTCTGGGACAACTTTGTCCCAATGTGAGATGAAGACCACCCGCTCCCCTTCACATTATATGTTACATCATGTAAATGGACTGAGGCTGATTTGCAGCCGGAAGGTAAAAGTGCACCGTTTTATACCGAGGCGTGCCTATAGGGCCAAAGCCTAAAATACTGCAGTGTGGTTTATTGCTGCTATAGGCTCTGACTAACTAACTCCTAGTAGGTCAGCTGAATACACACCAAGCCATATCCTGACAACTCATCATCACTGGCCTCCGCATACAGCATCCCAGCATAACCCAGTCCCACACCAAAGGAAACAGTCGAACGATTTATAGACAGAGTGAAAAAGAAAAACAACTATATAATGGGCCTTAAGGCTGTACCACACCCGCATATGATGATGTATGGGAGATTCAGAAACCCCATATATGATGTTGGTGTATAGAGCAAAAACATGACGGGGGAAATCTTAATTCTAATGCGTGAAAAGAGCAGGGGGAAAGGTGAGAGGATGTGCCAAACTAAAGACGCACCTTCCTCCTCACGCAATACAGTCTCCGAAGAGATGGCGAGAGGGAGGGAGGGAGGGAGGGAGGGGGTGCACAGAGGTGGTATGTGGGGGTGGGGTGGTGGGGGGTATAAAACTATCATAGCCATAAAATAATGGCAGCGAGAAAACTGCTACGGGAATGAGTCTGCAAAGCATCGCATTACGCATGAAGAGGCGGCTGCGGAGAGCGTGCACTGTAGTTACACAGCGGCCGCTCGGAGAAGTTTTAACCTAATCTCACTTCCCCCCCCATCCTGTATGCGTATGTTTCACATTCTGCCACAGTGGAGTGTCATTCCATCCAGCGGCGCGCAGGCCAACACCCAAATAACCCGCTGTCTGCCTCCTTTCTCGCCTCCGCCACCGCGCCGCATCACAAAGTGCACGTCTTCCCCCTGCGCTCTCTGAAAAGCCCCGCATCTTCCCCGCACCTCTGGCCTCGCATGTTCATATCTGCTCCATGCTACTGGCACGCAGCCCTCCTCCTCCTCCTGCTGCTGCTGCTGCTGATGCACAGACGCTATACGGTGCCAAGAGAGGAGAGGGACCGCTCTGCGGCACTGGGATCATGCAGTCAGTCGACAAAGTAGCGCTGCGATCCATCCCACGGCCAAAATCTCCAGACAAAGCAGAAAACACACAGTCTACTTACTTTTTCTCGCATCAACAGCGGCCCGGACAGCTGTCAGTGAACTGCAGATATAGAAAAGAGTCGGGAGTAACTGCGGCTGTCGCCATATTGTTGCTGCTATCTTCCTTCCCAGTGCGTGCGGCTACCCTGCATAATTGATGACTCTCAGCAAATTGTTAGGGAGTGTCTGTAAATGCCTTTAGTTTCAATAACGGACAAGAGACCGCAGCATCGTAAGCAGAAAAAAAAACACTGTTCCCTCTTCATGTAATAATAATAGTAGACTCATTGATATTCTGCTTGGCAACATTTTTGTTTTCATCTCGATTTCATATGACAATAGGAAATATAGGAATATAAAAAAAAGGGTCCATAATTTTGGAATTAGATCTGAAGTTTCCAAATAAAAACAACTTGGAGCTTACAATTATGAGTATTTAAGTTAGTAATGGAAGAATATAAACGTAAAGACACTGAAGGCACATCGTACCAACATTACCATTTGTTGTGCTATATTGAAGGTGTCCCCAGGCGAACCAAGGACCCTTACAAGGACCCTCATGCCAAAGCTGCTGAATGGAATTCATAAATTGTCAATTTAAATATTGATACCTGCCAAAATGTGTTTCAATGAAAAAAGAGTATTAGGCAGCTGCAGAGCTGCTTTAGAAATGTTTACATGAAGCAGAAAAAAATTAACGAAAAACCCCAGAAATGTCTCAGGATGAAAAAGATACACAAAGAGGACAAAGACAATGAGAAATGAAAGCTTTTGGTGATATGGGCTGTGTCGATGTGCATATATACAGTTTTAAAGTTTGCATATTTGAAGTATTTATCACAGTCCTTGCCACTGGAATCAGTAGAATTTTATGTAAGGACCTGCCAACAACAGATTCAATTTCTAAGCCTAAAATACAGCATTATATGGAGGTTTTGAGCCCAGTTTCATAAATATCCATCCTAATCAAAAACGTGCATACTATACGATCAAATATCTTAATACATATGAAGCAGGCAAAATGCATGGGCTATCAATCAATCCACAAAAAATGTCATTCAGTGGCAAACTGATGCTATATGAAGCTATTCTTTTATAAACCTCTTGAATTTCTTTAGTTTCTGATTTTATCTTAAGTACCATCAGTGGTTCCACGGTGACACAAATGGTGCTTTGGCTGTAAATGTTCTAAATTCAAAGCCAAGGGAGATTCTGCATTCCCAGTGAGAAGGAAGTATAAGCAGTGTCTGACACTGGAGCAAGTTACAATTACTTCACTTAATATAGTTCACTCATCAGACAAGACAATAAAGATGAATATGGCTCTTTTCAGAGACTGGGTTAGCAACTGTTTGAAAATCTTTTTGGTCCACCATAAATGTTCTGTAATGTCTGTAGCAGTAGGAGGCTATGTTTGTTTTTAGTTTTCTGATTCTTTGTAGGGGTTTCTGTGCAGAGTAGATCAAGTCAAGTCAGTGAATTCATTATTGGAACAATTGTGTAATATATTATAACCCTTAGAACTTACCTATCAACCTTCAAAATATATATTTGGAGGGTTTTATGAAGGGGGATTATGAATATGACCCAACAATGTCTCTATCTGGTGGTGCTTTGAAGAACTGCACCTTTAGAAATACTTGCCATGCAGTTTCTACAATTTCATGAAGACTGTGTGATGCAATCCAAAGCTTCCAAAAAAGGGACTAAGTGGACCTTGATTTGTGATAGCATTGTCACGCAACTGTGAAGTTTATGTCTCCACTTTTCATTTAAGGATGTATTCAGTCACGTTTCAGTAAATTAAAATAAATCAATTATTCTCAACCGGACTATGTGTAAAGGGGAATTTGATCAAATATTTATCTAAATAGCAATTAACAAAGACCAAAACACATTAATGCTCTACTGTTAATCAAGGGTTTGCCATTCTCTGCTCATTAAGAAGAAAATGTAAACCTTCACTAATGAGCAAAAACTGAGTCTTCAAACTTAAAATAAATAATAATGTGACATTTATCATGATAATTACCTTTATCAAGTGATATGATCAGATATACACAAGATTCCATATGTAGAATTTAGTGACATCTAGTGGTGATGTGTCATATTGCAGCTGAACACCCCTCACCTCACCCTCCCCTTCCAAACATGACAGAGAACCTGTTCTGCAGTTGTCATAAAAACTCAAAAGGTTTAGTTTGTCCAGTTTGGGCTACTGTAAAAAACCTGGTGGCCTCTGTGGAGAAGACCTGCTTCTGATGTAAATATAAAGTATTTACATATAAAGAGGGTAAAGAAAACAACAATTTATACAATTTAGATGAAACACACTAGTGAAAACTTCTCTTGGATTATTTTATATTCAGTTTCTCCCAATAGATCCATTTCACCTTCATCTTACACACTGGGTCATTAAACTTGGTGTAATTCTTGGCCATTTCAAATTGCAGCTACAAGCACAGTTTACAAAATAAGAAGGTGACACGTGGATGAGATAAATAAATGAGCATTCCCATGTTTTTACTATGAGTGAGCTAGCTAACTACCTTCTGTAGTGTCGTATATTGGGCTTGCGATGATGTGAAGATGATGAAGGAATCTCCGATGACACCGTCTTGATTGTATATAAAAGTTTAATACAAAAAGTTCAGCATCAATACAAGCAAAGCAATCTGCCTGGAGAGAGATTCGGGGCCAATGTGAATCTTCTGTCGAGGCAACTTCATCTCCTCGTTTATATAGGAGGGTTGTTTGCGTAAACCTAAAGAAAATGCATCTGGCTTTCCTCCAGATTGTCCGGTGTCAGGAAGGGAATAGCACCAGCTCTTCATGTTTATACAGTCACAGGAAGGGAGATGACACTAGCCCAATTTTAGTGTTGCACTTGGAACTGTGACCTATCACCCTACCATTTGTTCAGGCTTTCTCCAAATTCCTCAAGACCTGTGGACCTCAAACCTAAAGATAAATTTCTTTTATGGGGAGGACTACACATAGCATTTCAGACACCACAGTAGCATTAGCCTTGTAGTTTTGTTGGATTTCAACAACAGCTGTGGCAGACTACAGCTCAGTTAATGAATTTCTAAAAGGTGTAACCGTGTTAAAAGATGATCTCTGTTGGAGTTGTAATTGTAAAAACGCTGAATTCAATTCAAAAGAAGCCACTATAACGTATTGATGGATTCACAGAATGATTGAAAGATCCATCACAAAAAAAATTTCAATATTGGACTTTCCCAATGACCAGCCGGTGGCATCACCTGACAGAGAGAGAGAGAGAGAGAGAGAGAGAGAGACCTGGAACTACGCCTTTGACATTGATGTGTGTCTCTCTGTAATAGATCAAGGGATGATGAGTATGTGTTTTAGAATAAAGCAGATCATAGCCAAATAGCTCACCTCTTTAAGACAAACAAACACTCACACGAAATACGTCTTTCTGGCAACTTTTGACCATCACAAGATAATACTCTACAACAACGTTTGTACACAGCTACAGAAGAAAATACTCTACAGAAACCTTGTTTATACACTGCAGTACCTTTTAATCAACATGGAGAGGATCAACAGCACAAAATATGAGGTAAGACTTTTCTAAGGAGGAGAGAGTTTGAGGCAAACTTTATTTAAGTGTTATACTTGTTCAAACCACCTTAGATTTTCTTTCATTTCTTTATCTTATCTAGGGGATGAATTTCCAACAAACCCATCACAATAGTTGTCTGACATTCAGACTGAGTAACATTTTGTGTCTGTATGTAACAGTAGTTTGCCTGACATGCTGCTCCTGTTCACTTTGCTATTGTGAATCAGAAGAAACACCTTTTTGGGAGTGTGCTTTAATTTGTTCTTTGTATGTTGTGTCTTTCAGTCACTTGGACAAGTGCAACCCAAGGATTCAACCCAGCGACACAGTTGCAGCAAAAGCAAAATGCTGCAGGACCTCCGTCAAGCCCTCCAGGACTCGAAGAGGGAGAATCAGGAGCTGGCAGCTGAAAACGCCCGTCTGAAGGAGCTGGAGGCTGAAAACGCCCGTCTGAAGGAGCTAGAGGCTGAAAACGCTCGGCCAGAGGAGCTGGAGGTTAAAAACGCCTTGCTAAGGAGGCTGGAGGTAGAAAACGCCCAGCTGAAGGCTGAAAACAACTGTCTGGAGGAGCTGAAGGCTGACAACTACAGGCTGGTGGGGATGGAGATAGAAAGCACCTGTTTGAAGGCTGTAAACACACGGCTGAAGGCTGAAAACGCCCAGCTGAAGGGGGTGGAGATAAAAAACGCCTGTCTGGAGAAATCAGAGGCTGAAAATGCCCAGCTGAAGGAAGAAATCGCCCAGCTGAAGGCTGAAAACAACCGTCTTGAGGAATCAGGGGCTGGAAAGTACATGCTGATGGGAATGGAGATAGAAAGCAACTGGTTGAAGGCTGAAAACACACGGCTGAAGGCTGAAAACAACCGTCTAGAGGAATCAGAGGCTGAAAATGCCCAGCTGAAGGTAGAAAACGCCCAACTGAAGGCTGAAAACAACCATCTGGAGGAATCAGGGGCTGGAAAGTACATGCTGATGGGGATGGAGATAGAAAGCAACTGGTTGAAGGCTGAAAACACATGGCTGAAGGCTGAAAACAACCGTCTAGAGGAATCAGAGGCTGAAAATGCCCAGCTGAAGGTAGAAAACGCCCAACTGAAGGCCGAAAACAACCGTCTGGAGGAATCAGAGGCTGAAAATGCCCAGCTGAAGGTAGAAAACGCCCAGCTGAAGGCTGAAAACAACTGTCTGGAGGAATCAGAGGCTGAAAATGCCCAGCTGAAGGTAGAAAACGCCCAGCTGAAGGCTGAAAACAACCGTCTGGAGGAGGTGAAGGCTGGAAAGTACAGGCTGATGGGGATGGAAATAGAAAGCACCTGGCTGAAGGCTGAAAATGCCCGTCTGGAGGAATCAGAGGCTGAAAATGCCCAGCTGAAGGTAGAAAACGCCCAACTGAAGGAGCTGGAGGTAGAAAACGCCCAACTGAAGGCTGAAAACAACCGTCTGGAGGAGCTGGAGGCTGAAAATGACCATCTGAAGGGTCTGGAGGTACGTTACAGATCAGCTCATTCTGATTTGAATAATACTGGATTGTTGATTTGTTTCAGATTCAGACTTTGAAAAAGTGAAACTTATGCTGTCTCTGTCTTTTCAGGAACAGGCCTTGAAGACCGACAGCTACAAGGGCAGGGCCAAGAAGGAGAAAAAGGAGAAGAAAGAAAGGAAGAAGAGAGATGAGGAGGAGAAGAAAGAAAGGAAGAAGAGAGATGAGGAGGAGAAGAAAAAAAAGAAGAAGAGAGATGAGGAGGAGAAGAAAGAACGGGAGAAGATAGAGAAGGAGGAGAAGAAAGAAAGGAAGAAGAGAGATGAGGAGGAGAAGAAAGAAAGGAAGAAGAGAGGTGAGGAGGAGAAGAAAGAACAGGAGAAGATAGAGAAGGAGGAGAAGAAAGAAAGGAAGAAGAGAGATGAGGAGGAGAAGATAGAAAGGCAGAAGAGAGATAAGGAGGAGAAGATAGAAAGGAAGAAGAGAGATAAGGAGGAGAAGATAGAAAAGAAGAAGATAGAGAAGGAGAGCAAGGGGACGATGAGCAGGAGGTTCCGCATTTTTCTCGCCAAATGCTGTAACTTCTGCTAATCTCTGACTTGTACATCTCAAGAAGTCTTCATCTTGGTAATTCTCCCAACCAAAAACAATTAAGTCTAGGTCTAAACAGATGCACTGACAAAGCCATCACTTTATCCTTTGCTGATTGCTGCTGATACAACAGCCATGATAGTGCATAAGATTGACACACACTGGTTAGTGGTTCTGGCACCGTCTCCAAAATTGAAGGCCATGTGCCTGGTGATGGAACTTTTACCACACATGGACAGTTCAATTTCCTAACCGATCTTACGGAATGAGTTAACTGCTGGAACCATAAGTTCCTTCCTGCCCATGGGTCTGCAATTTGTAACACCGAAGGATCAAATCCAAATGCCTTCCACTTAGTCTCTCTCTAATGTATGGGATTGATCAGTCATATCTCCTGGTGTCTGGTCAGAATCAAAAAACGTATTTTTCACATCTGAAATAGTTTTCAGAGCTGTCACAGATGTATCTACATCACTCTCTTCCACCATCTGAAAAATCTCATCACTGTTCATACTAGTCTCTATCTTTAACATTTGCTTCTGTGTTTCATCTACTTCCCCCTTAAATTTCAAAGATGTCATAACAAGTGTCTGCGTCAAAGATGTTGTCACTGTTTTAGTATTCATCCCCTTTAAAGTCATAGCTCTAGCGGTAGCCTCAGTTGATGTATTAACACTCTTAGTTGTTTCCCCAACAACTTGGAGTTCTAAACTCTTATTTTCATCTATGACCACTAGAGTAACTATACTAACTCTGAGTCCCAACTCTGACCCTTAACTCACAAACTGTGGATCATAAAAAAAACATTTATAATCACCTTGATCTTCCTGCTGGGGCCTATATACATAAATGCTACAATCTCCTTCAACCTTCAGTCTTCTCTTGTCGTTAATGAACACATACTTTCCTAATGATAATGTGCTTGACAGATCGAAAATTCTGCCATCTTCCCCGTGGGCTCTAAGCTTCCCTTCACCAATGTTTTCTCCTGTACACTGGCATGGGAGCTGAACTGATTTCCTCAAGGTCACTTCAACCCTAACTCTAGTGACGTTTTGGTGTGACCCTTTTCCGAACTGGTCTTGGACTCCTTTGTCTAACTGAATATCTTGCAGTGGAATCATAGCCCTTTGTAAGCACATACTGGCATTGGCAGCTACAAAACAGAGAGCAACAGCAGCGCAGTAGAGAACTCCTCGAACTCTCCACCTTCAACTCTCAGGCCTCTTAATGAGTCTGAAGCTAAACCTGTGCCTCCAGTTCCACAGGCTCTCAGAAAAGCAGCTTCTGATGAGGATGATGATGATGAAGATACACACAGCGTTGTGCTCTACATGGTTTACTCTGAAAAGTACTTGAAGAAAACGACAGAGGATGGGTCACGCTTCCAGCAGGTGCAGAAGAGAAGGGAACAATTCACCTTTTTGTAATGGGCGCGTTTCGAGTTCCCAGCTTTTATTTTGAAAGTGTGAACCGGACCTGCCGTGTCGGCTGCTCTGAGTCACAGTGAACTGTCTGCAGCTGTTCTACGTGTCCGAGGTCGCCCTCCGCCAAGATGTCTGCGGTAATGAGATGTTGTTCTCTGGTCGTGTACGCGCTGTGTCTGCCTCTCCACCTGATGCACGCCCTCGGCCTGTTGGGAATCTACAAACGCGTCTTCCCGTTCTGCGTGCACCGGATCTCTGTGACGTACAACAAGAAAATGCACGAAAAGAAGAAGGAGCTGTTCCGCAGCCTGCCGGAGTTCAGCGGCTCCGACCGTCCGCTCACCATCCTGGAGATCGGCTGCGGCACCGGGACTAACTTTGAGTTTTACCCGCCCGGCAGCAGAGTGATCTGCACCGACCCCAACCCTCACTTCCAGAAGTACCTGAAGGAAAACATGAGCGCCAACGAGCACCTCACGTACGAGAGGTTCCTGGTGGCGTCGGGGGAGGACATGGGGTCAATCGAGGACGAGTCGGTGGATGTGGTTGTCTGCACCCTGGTGCTGTGCTCTGTCAACAGCGTACCGCAAACCCTGCGGGAGACCCACCGCATGCTGAGGCCTGTAAGTTGTCTGACTACTGTAATAAATAAACACGAGTTTAAACGACATGTAGCATTAGGTGGTTTAATGCACTGCTGTTCTTATGAGGACGTGCTGGTTGTTATTCACGTTGGGCTTATCAAAATAAACTTTCACTTCCCCTTTGCTCTGGGTGTGATCTTTCAACCATGATTGGACTAAACTGGTCATGTGATACACTCAGTTAGAATTTAATAAAACCCTTTGCCCTGAACTTAACAACAGTACTTTTTATTCTGTTTACAAATGTACATTAGAATTACACTCTACATTACAAAAGAATGCTTTATGGTGTGAACTGGATAATGAGTTGTGCCACAGTAGTATTTCTTAACAAGCTCATCAGACTGAACCTTGATTCACTGGCAGCAGGTTAAAGGTGTTTTACAATTGTTGCACCCCTGTTGATATAAATTCCCCTTTTACTTTACTGATCATCAATATCTATATGATGAGAAAACCGAGCTCTAAACAAATATGGAATGAAAGCATGGAGTTGAAGTCCAAGTAAATTGACTCAGGCAAAAACTTATATAAGATATCAGTGGCGTGGGAGTGTTGCACCATGGGATTTGTCCATCAAACTCATTTTGAAGCTGCTTGTTTTAAGGTTAAAAAAGTTGCGTAGTGTTGCTTTAAGTCAACAAACATTAAAATGCTGTTGTGCAGTTGAAAAATGAAACCATTGGTCTTAACTGACTTTAACACGCTGATGCAAAACATGCAAATCAGAGACATCCTCACAAATGCTCTTTTCAAAGTTTTTAAAAATTTCTATTATATAGATATAACACTATTTTTCCTTTGCAGGGTGGAGCCTTCTTTTTCATGGAGCATGTGGTCGCAGACGCCTCGACCTGGACATACTTCTTCCAGCACGTTTTTCAGCCTGTGTTGTGCTACTTATTTGATGGATGCAACGTCAACCGGACAACATGGAAACATCTGGAGGCGGCTGAATTCTCTGAGCTCAAACTCAGACACATTGAAGCTCCACTCATCTTTTTAATCAAACCACACATCATAGGCTACGCTGTTAAATAGATTCTGTCTGATCAGCTTCATAGTGATCCTGCCTCACAACCACCATATGACTAGGCCAACCCTATAATGCCTGTCCTCAACTATAGTGTGTGATATGATCCCAGTGACAGAGAGAATGGCAGTCAATTTGACTGATTTTATTTTTGCACTAAACGTTGCACTAAATTGGTTTATTTGCTTTAAGTCTTGCGCAAAAAACAAATTTCAACCAAACTTTGTGGAGGGATGGGGTCTGAGTAGAACCCAATAAATCTTGATGCGTTATTTGGATTTAAGGGCAGATCAATCTTCTCTGCAACATATGCCACTATTCAACTTTTGTGTGTGAGGGGAGATCATGATTCGCATTATACAGATGTGTTTTTGCTGTTGCGTTGCTAAGTTACAAGTGTTATCTGTCAAGAGAGCCATTAAGTCAGGGAGTGTGAGCTAATGTTAGAAGTGGAATGTTCTGGTGAGGACATAACTCTTTGACTTGGTCGAGATGACCGGGCTTGTATTAGCATTTATGAAGTTTAACCATCATTTTCAGGGGGGAAGTGTTTTGGATGCAGGAAAATGGTCAGATTATGCTAATCGGGGTTAGATATAAGAGAGGAAACATTCTGTGTTAGAGTGAGAATATTACTTAAACATGTATCCGTGGCAAGTGAAGTGAAGAGAGGTATTTTCCCTCACAAACATATAGTGTGTCATAAAAATCAGACACATCCAGTGGGCTGACATGTATGAGTGTATATAATTTGGTGCGGCTGAAAAAATCTGAATTTAGAAGATTTTGTTATTTTTATAAGGGGGGGGGGGGGTCTATTTTAAGCCATATAACACAGTGTTAAGTTTATATCTCTCCAGCAGATAAACATTCAGAGTCACGTGTTTAATTGGTTTTCCTGTCCACTGATTTTGACTATGTTTCTATGTTTTATGACAAATATATCATTAAGGTTATCAGTCCTTTTTTCCTTAATTTCTACTTAAAGAATGAGTGTTATGCAAAGACATGACTTTAAGGCACTGAATTACATAGCTCACAATACTAATTTTGATTGCAGTATAAGTATAAGAAAATATATATCTTGAAATAAATCTTTTTTTAATCTTCTATGCTCATCATTTCTGCTGATAAATCAGTCTTATGCTGCCTCGGTGAATGTCTCTCTGTTAGTGTTTATCTCTGCTACTGCTGGATTTACTGCCTTAATGATGTGACAGTGGTGCCTCTGATATATACATTTTGCTGTGACTAAAGTGGTTGTCGTGTCTAAATGTTATGTATTAAATATTTCAACCCAGATGCAGTGTTGTTATTTCAGATTAAACATGTATTGAGAGGATATAGAAAGAACAGTTCTTAATTTAAGCAGAACCTGTCACACACATCATTCTGCCATGGTTAAGTGGGTCTATACTGTAGTATTTTTACTAAAAGCGCAGTAATTTGTCAGTAAAAGAAAATTTGGCTTGCTGACTTTTTGTCGTTATCATACCCTTTATCATAGTGTAATTGAGGCCTAAAATTTTACACTTCAGTCATAAACTTTATTACAAATTAAATAAAGGTTTACACGTTGGTGTGTATCAGCAAACAAACAATGATGGATATGTAGGTGAAAGGCTCATATAAGCCCAATTTATTGGCTGACCAACCATAATTTATATTCTTATGTGTTTGTAACTACCTCATATAACATGTTGATTTTGTATTGTTATTTATAAAGATTCCAAATTCCAGCTGTAGGTTTCACATTATAAACACTATATATACAGAAAAAGTAAAATTATATATGGTGGCAAAGGAAACCCTGTCTGCTCCACTGTGGCTGTATGAGATCTGCTGTCATCTACATAAAAATTACAAAACTACACTAGAAAGTTTGAGTGAAAATATATTTATTTTCCTGCAGAATCAACATTTCACAAACAGTGTTCTTCTTCCCCACCCCTCCCAAGAAAACAACTAAACAAACGTCACAATTACTGTCACACTTGATGTTCCATATTATTCTGTGTTGTATCTTATCTACACACTGAGTCTGAATGATGAAGTCATCATCATCACACTCCCACCATATTCAGACTAGCGCCATCGTGTGGTGGAGGTGGTGTAGCACAGCCACGGTGTCTCAGGTAATAACGGTGTAATCTGTTGATCTGCTAAAGTCTCCAGCCTTAAATCCCCTTCAGTCAGACCTCGTGTTACCTCAGAGGAACATGACGACTTGTCTCATGAAACTCTGCAGACTGCTCTGCTGTGCATTGACTCTCCCATTAAACCTGATGCAGCTCACAGGCCTGTGCGGTGTTTACAAACGCCTCTTTCCCTTCCTCGCCTACAACATCACGTTTTCATACAACGCTAAAACGCACAGGATCAAGAGAGAGCTCTTCAGAAACGTGGGCAGCTTCGCGAACAGCGACGGGACCCTGCGCCTGCTGGAGATCGGCTGCGGCAGCGGAGCGAACTTCAGGTTCTACCCCGGCGGCTGCACGGTGACCTGCACCGACCCCAACCCGCACTTCAGCGGCTACCTGCGCAGGAGCATGGCCGACAACACGCACCTGACCTACGAGGAGTTCGTTGTGGTGTCAGGGGAGAACATGGAGGAGGTGCGGGACGAGTCTGTGGATGTTGTGGTGTGCACACTGGTCCTCTGCTCCGTCAGGGACGTGAAGGAGGTGCTTCAGGAGGTGCGGCGCATCCTCAGACCTGTGAGTCTCGACATGTCGCTGCCACTCCCTTGTGAAATATTAAACTTGGATTGAATGGCTTCATGTGGTTATGGCTTCGTGTGCATGGCTGGATAAACCTGATAGGCAGCCCTGAGGCATTGAACGTTGGTACTGACTTTTAAAAAAATCTTTCATGAACTCATTTCCAACGGTGTGAGGTGTCAAGTTGCCTTTAAGTGTTTATTAAATACAGTGCACACCACTGAAGGAGACCCAGATACCGAGTACAGAATAAAACTACGTGCATCAGCTGCTTGATTTGACAAAAACTAAATATATTCACTGGAAAAAAACAAGATTTTGACACAAGACCCAACAAATCCAGAATACAGGGTAAGGTAATACTGCAGGCCTTTGGCTGATATTGCACTTTAGCAGTTCAGAGTCCTTTCAATTTGCAGCAAACCAATTTCCAAATATCCACTGACGTGCAGTGAACCTGGGGTTTCGGGGCCTCTGAGGATCTGCAGCGTTGGCATGGTTGATTAATTGATTGCACAAGTTGCAAACACTATTTTGATGGTCCATTCTTATTAAGTAATTACATCTATATATATTGCTTTCTATCTTTGATGTCACCCATTGACCAATTTACATTTAGAGCATATAAGTATGAACTTGCTCAAGCTGCAAGGTAGAAGGATAGAGTGCTTTTGTTTTCTTTCTCTTTTCTTTTTCAGTTACACATATGTTGCAATAGTTTGTAATGCATCTGTAGCAATGTGAAGGATGTTTACAGATGCAAGTATACAGTAGACGCCCTAGAATAGGTTTGATTCTATGATGCAAATTGACCTGGTTTTCTCTGCACGGTCTAACGACTACTTCAGTTAATTTTTCACTCACTTTTGATCAGTGTCTGAGATGTGAATGATTTGAAAGAAATTTCATATCTGATGACATCAACTGGCAATTTCACAATTGTGTTTTATCAGGATCACCCCACATGAAATACAGTAGCTCGACAGCTCTAACCAGTAACAGTCAGGAAGCTGAGCAAATGAACGGTTATAGAGCCAGATATGACTGATCATGCATTGGTGGGTTTTTGTTTGCTCTCTCCTACAGGGCGGAGCCTTCTTCTTTTTGGAACATGTTGTCTCCGATCCGTCTTCATGGACATACTTCTTTCAGCATGTGCTTGAACCTGTGTGGTACTACCTCGGGGATGGATGCATGATCACCAGAGCCACATGGAAAGATCTAGAAGCTGCTGGTTTCTCTGAACTTCACTTAAAACAAATTGAGGCTCCAGGGGTGACGTCATTGATAAGACCACATATCATGGGATTTTCCATTAAGTGACTGCAGGGGAGAATGGACGCATCATTTTGCTATTGTTTAGGGGGTCTATACTGTAGCATTTTCACTCAAAGCTCATTAATTAGTCAGTTCTTACTGTTTGTAACTACCTCATATAAGATGCTCAAACCTACAAATTCCAGCTGTAGGTTTCACATTATATCTACACAGAAAAGGTTAAATTATATATGATGTGCACCCCTGTGGCTATATGAGATCTGCTGTCATTTAAATTTAACAAAACTACATTCTCTAAATTTTGAGTGAAAATATATTTATTTTCTTACAGAATCAGCAACATTTCATAAACGCTTTGTTCTTCTTCCCCACCCCTCCCAAGATGCACATAATAAATATTACCTGGACACTGTGCTTTTTCCCTGATTGTCTAAGTAACTGCCAAGAAACAACCAAACAAACAACACTCGACGTATTAATTACTGTTACCCTTGATATTCCATTGCACAAAAATAAGGAATGACAATTGTAATGGAGAGATACAGGGAATTGCTGGTTCATAAAATTAAACAGGAATTTTGTCTGTGAGTAATTATACAGGCAAAACTCTGCAGATGCTGTAAGAAGAAGAAAAAATATCCAACAGTAACATTTAAAAAACAAGAGAAAAGGAAGGGATACATTTAGAAACTGAGACTTAAAAGTTAAAGCTCATGATTTCATACCTCCCAGTATTAAAAATGTACACAACTATAAATGTTATAGAATTAGCAAATTTAGTAAAAAACAGCAGGTGGAAAAAATGGCCAATTTCTTTTTCATTTGTTGAGTAAATCTCACTGTGATCACAGGTCACTTATGTATCAAACAGAGTAAAAAAAACTGGAGGATCTCAGCCTGAAATGTGTTCCCAGAAACCCCAACATGTCCGAATGGCTGAGCTGTGTGTGCCACACCTCAATCCTTGACCACAGGTTATCCTGTTTTAACACAATAAAGATCCTTTAATGTTTTCAGTTCTTCTATCAGGGTCTTGTTTTGGTTCTCGAGAACAGCTACACGGTTTTCCAGGCATTTAACATATTCCTTTTTCTTCCTTCGACATTCACGGGCTGCCTCTCTGAAGAGGGAGCAAACGAGCAGTTAGTAAAACTGAGGATTCATGTATTCAGTGCGATAAGTAAGAAATAACATTACAATATGCCTAGACAGTCTCCCTGTACATTGTTCAATACTTTGTTGCAATAAGCTAATTAACCCATAGGGACCAGATATGACATATGCGTTTATATACTTTTAAGACTGGGTGACGTATGCTTGCTTCTCCCTTTGGAGCAGATGAAACATGTACGTCTCATTCACGAAGTTTTCATTTTCAAGACATGTGACTTCATCGTTATTGGCAGAAAAATACTAGCAGGAAAGGCGAAATGCATAATGGGAAATGTAGTTTATTTGTTAGCATTCTTAGCCAGCAACAAAGTCGAAGGCCGAAGATCTAAGTGAGAGGAGCGATATTGAAACAGATTAATGTTTTGTTGGCGAATACTACGAGACCCAGTGAACGTTCTTGCTCACTCTGCTTTCCAAGACTCAGTTGGTAAGAGATATGCTTGAGGAGGAAGAAGGAAGGATCATGGCAGGTTTGCCAACTTTGTTGGGTTTTTTTATATTTACAAAGTTTAAGGAAGCGAAAAATAATTTATAATGGAGACGCCAAATGTTTAAGCTATCAAACATTTTGCAATTCTGTCAGCTCTTCAGAAAACCCTCAGGATTTAGGTGATCACTTTCAACAGTTTTAGAGTGTATTTCAATTTGGCACTTAAGATCTGTATGGGTTCATGACCTCTTAATTAAGTAGTCTTTTATATTTGGATCTACAACAATTTAATAACATCCATATGAATCAGAAAAATCTAAATGATTCAAATGTTTGTTATTAATCAAGTGGAAAGCAGAACATACATTATTAATTATGACAGTACTAAAAGGAGCATTAATTATAATCAACACTACTCTGCTTTACCGAATATACCAGAAAATGTTTTTCCACGTGTGTATAAACCCTGAAACAGCACACTTACCTGTTTTTTGCAAGCCTGATTTCTCTCTTAAATGTGGGATCATCAGTCTTGCCCTGAGACATTCCCACAGGAGAGGTCATAACTACAGTCTGAGGCATGGAGCTGGATGCGGACGCTGTGCGAATCTGGTATGTTTGTACCTCTCCTCCTGCACCTGGGAGAAACAACATTCAAGTCATTTGTTTATGTTGGAAGTTTTTGGTCTCAATACGGAGACAAAATGTTGTTATACTTAAGTAAATGCCCTGTGTATTAGTCCTCATGCTTGCTTATTGAACAGTAGAATTTGCCAGATATATCCACACATTTTATTGGCCATCACATGTTGGTTTGTTACAAATTAAACTGAACCAGGGCAAATAAAATAAACTGATTCTTTGACACTCTGGCTGAAAACATAATACATTTTTTGGCATCTAACGACCTGCCAAATTGTCCTCCGGACTACGTTAGCAGATAAAACCAATTTAGAATTTCAGGTCAATTTTACTAAACCACGTCATGTTCTGCTCACCTTGTACAACAACCTGGTTGCTGGGCACCAGTATCTGCTGCCCATCAGGTGTCTGGGCATATTGAAGGATGGTGGTGCCTTGCTGGGCTCCGCCAGAGTTGGCCATGGTGACAGCCTGTAATCCCTGAATGCCTTCGGATCCTGTAGTCGCCAGCTGGATTGTTCCATTTGGAGCTATAGTAACTGGAAAAACCACACAGATGGCAACAGAAGAGAGCAAACAAATTGTAAACATTGCTTAAGGCTAGGTTATCATTCTGGGAACTAAAGAGCACTCAGTGTTAATAGATCACACTATCAATCCAGCAAGAAATCTTGTGTCTGGTAGACATCATATTAACTCTATACTGTCTGGTGAGCATACTGTCATAAAAGACACAGTTATTTGTCATATCAATCCATCATAACTGTAAGCACATAGAAGGGAAATGTTCGTACTGTACTGGCCGGTGCTGGTCTGGTAGATTGGGGTGGTGGGTAGTGTAACACCTGTCACTCCTGTGGATGCTGGGCTGTTATCCTTTCCATCAATGTGTGTCACTTCCTCAGAAGAAAGCTCATTTAGGATTTTTCTATAAGGTGATAAGATGAAGGTTTATTTAATTTAAAAAAAAAAGACATTTACACTGCAATAGTCTTGTGTTTAGAGTGTGTTTTTTTTTTTTACCTGTATGAGGGCCGCCTTGCCAGTATTTCTCTGGTGTGTTGGGCTGTTGCTCCACTGTCTGATGAGTCCTGTGAATCGTCACTGTCTGAACCCTGAGACTTGAAAGTTGATGTGAATTAAAAACTACATAAGCATAAATATATATAATTATACAAGTGCCAACAAAAAGCAAGTGGTTTTTACCTGTGCAGACTGCACCTGAGGGGATTGAATGACTGACGACTGTGCAGACTGGATCACTCCTTGCACCTGAAACTGACCCCCTGGCAGTTGTACAACAGCCACAGAAGAACCACCTAGTGACATCTGGAAAAAAAATCCAAAAGTAATTTCAAATGCACAAAAGAATATTTCCCATTGTAATTACATTAGATACACACTTTAATTGTAATTGAAAACAAAGCTGAAAACTACCCCTGGTGGCATGAGGTGGTTTTGGTTGTCTAGAATTTAGATAACTGTAATGCAGAATGAGAATAGAAAAAAAATACATTTGACATGCTCAACAGTATTGTGTCTTTCAAGTAACAATACACTGGTTATTCTGGGATCTATGTCCTTCATCAGGAATAGTGTCAATGAAAATCCAGAGTAACTGGAAGTTAATTTCCCAAAGACAGGTTAATTGCTGAATTTTTACTTCTATATGTATATAGTGAGAACCACAGACATAATCGAATTTTGAAGTCTGCAAAATTTATCACCCAGTCAGGTACACAATGTTTCCTACAGATTGAATAAATATTGTAGCAGCTTCAGGTACATGAACAAGTACATCAAGTAAAGACAGCAACAGAAGGAGCGAGACTCCATCAAACACACCAGTCACACTAAATCTCAGATTCAGCAATCCCTCACTGTACTACAAATTTGACAGAAATGCATTTTAAAACATTTAAAATGTTGTTTGTAAAATTGAATGCGGTACAATTTGGAAAGACATACATTTGGTGAGATTATTCTCCTCTAAGTGCTGATAAAGAGTTAAGCAATGTAGAAGCGTCGTAGTAAATGATCAACATGGCCGTCATGGATCCATCTCACATTTTTAGCCATATGTCATATGTAAGAGTTAAAGCAAACATGCTACATACACCTGCAAATAACCTTTATGAATAACATGCCAATCTTGGGATCTAGTGTGCTTTCAGTACGATGTTCACAAACAAAATGGACAAGCTGTATTAGCAGATCAAGTGCAACCGTGGCACCATAATGCAGTGCTCGAGATACTTTTTTAATGGTGTTTTGAAAGGGATCTATGAGTTACCTGCTGGGCTATCTGTGAGAACTGAGAGGATGTGATGATAGTGGGAATGGTGGCAGTCTCAGTGCCATTGCTGCCCTGCTGTACTTCTTCCATAGTAACTGGGAACAAATAAACCAGTATTACCGTTCTCACAATGGATCCGATCTAACACAAGAGCTGTCTGCCTCCGGGGCCACTGTTATTTGCAGTGACTTACTCCGCTGTGTGCTTCTTCCACATTAAGTGTTATAACAAATAAACATGACAAGTACGGAATTAAATAGAGCGACGTCAAATCACAGTTTATTCATTTCAATAATCATCCGCTAAACATTTGACTTGAAGCTAATCACAAATCAACTTCCTTTTTGGTTCAATCGTGTGAGCTAATGCAACAAACACGTAGTTCAGGAACACAGCTAGGCCCGACAGTCAATACTTCACATTACTAACTCTTTCCCGCACGATTTAGCGTTAAATGTCACACATTTACTGCTAAGAGGTCCGCGCCACCCAGGGAAACCGTTTACGCCACAAAGTAAAGTTTCCATTCGGGTCATTGCTGCTAGAATGGCCGAGGCTCCGTCGCTGGTTCCCGGCAACTCACAATCGGTGAAACGGATGTTAACACATTTTTAAACCGTTAAAAAACAAGCCGCTCCGGAGCGATTGGCGCGGTAACTTTCCCCGCTGCGATTCACAGAATGCTGGAGCTTTTGTCTCAATGAGTAAATATGTGTAACTCTGTCACTGGCACGCAAGTTACCGCGTCAATAGACGTCAGCGATACGGGGAGCCATTAAGCTAACTACACCTTCCCTTTTCGTAAAACGGCGAGGAGTGGACCGCCGCCATTACCGCCGCAGCGTAGCAGAGACAGCCAGGGCAGGCGAGCACAAAACTAGCGCTCAGACAGCCCCACATTTACCTTTGCAAAAGCCGCGTTACTGCTCTTGTTCTCGGCGTGGACTTCGTGCAACTCGTGTGTTTACTTAGAGAGAGGAAAGCCCTGGAAAGTTACTTAGCAGCGACAGCTAACAGCTAAAAATACAAAGACGTCAGCTAAAAAAAAATTAGCTGAGCACTTTTTCCCAAAGGAAATGGGCGGGGTTGTGATCCGAGCCGCATTACGTAAAAGCTTCTCCGGGCTTTCTGATTGGTCGAGAGAGTTAAGAGAGCAACTGGTGGACAGACTCTGAAAAATTCAAACCTCTGTGTGTGTGTGTGGTTGTGTGTGTGTGTGTGTGTGTGTGTGTGTGTGTGTGTGTGTGTGTGTGTGTGTGTGTGTGTGTGTGTGTGTGTGTGTCATCAATGAAAAAGTTGTTGGGTGTGGTCCGGAACATTAATAATGAGTAATACCTTCCAACTACAAATTAAATTTAGACACTATTAAGAGTAATCTTTATTAATAGAGCTCTTTTTAAAATCCAAATTATTATGTTTGATCCCATTGCAAGACCACCTCCAGTTTTATGCTACTTCGTGTTTTTGTTTTTAACACGTTGTATGGGGACATTTTGTACATATTACTCCACTAAAATGATGCGACTGCTGCACTTACTTTTTGCATCCAAGATCTGACACTCAACACATATGGTTAACTAATACAATATGATCTATTAGCACAGACCACAGAGTAATACATTCACCACTGAAAATGAGCTTTGCATTAACCTGCTATAAGATTTCAATATTTCTCACATCAATAACAAAGACAGGGGGCATTCTGCATTGTGAGTACTTTTAATAAGTAATACATTTTGTTTACAATACTTGTGTACTTCTAATTTTATGGTTGGTCTTTTGTTACTTGCACCCAAGAATGTACATGTGATTATGGCTAGGCTCTTGAAAGTACACCTGTACAATATAGCCTACTTTAAGACTACTCTGCTTTTGTTTGTATCTATTTTGTAGAAGTTAATTTTAAGTACAATGCTTACTTTGTATAGTTTAACAATTCTCATTGATGTTTCCTGTCACATCAATGTTTGCTTCATTCATATATGAAAATGAAATTGCAGAGATTTGACACATTTGAGTACTTGAGGTTGGGCTTCCTCCTATACTGAAACTCACATGAATGATCCTGTACTCGGTTACTGATCTCTTGAAGAAACCTCTGTTCATTATGTCTACAATTGCATCAAAAGGGTTCCCAGTTCTTTATCTGACAAAGCTCTATTCTATATAAATTTCACAGCATGAGTTGGTGATTTGTCTATGCGTGTCGGCCCTGTGACATACTGATGAGCTGGCCAATCTATAACAGGATGGACAATTTTCAGTATGTTGGCTAAGGGCTGATTTATTCATGTATCGTATTATTTGACATGAACCAGCAGAAAAATATTTTGATGTTACTTGGAATTTGCCTATAAAAATATTATGTCATTTCCAATATGTCAAACTCAAAATCATATAATCCAAAAAGGCTCTGACATTAGGATTTGTTTCAGTCTCTGTTCCATTATTACTAAACTCATAAATATTCACACACTTTCAATGATTAAATGTTTTTGTTTATTCATTATTACTTTTACATAAAGTATAAAACAAAGTACAACAATTCAAAATATAAAATAAGTGAGAAAAACAGGAAGGGGTGTACCGTCTTTATTTGTTAACTACACAAGTCGAAACACCTCCCTATAGTGTTAAAGATTCATCAGTGGATCACACCCTAATGGAGCAAGTTTAGAATTGACCAAATAATCAATCAAAATATCAACAGAAAAACTGAAGAGAGATGAACACGGTCTTAAGTACACTACTGGTTAAATTTCATCAGTCATCTGTTCTTTGTTATTACAAAATGTATAAGCATGTCTATTTCAACAGAATGTGCAAGCTTGGAAATTAAATTGCACTGTCTTTGGGATTGCATAGTGTGTTAGAACTCTGACGGAGAAAGAGAGTGGAAATCTCCCACTGAAGCAGGTAGATGGTGGATGGACACTGGCAACAGTAACCCCTCTTTTTGCTCATTAAGTTGGAAAGATTTTCAATGATAACAAGGATTTTTTTTGGACAAACATCTACATTTTATGGGTAATATTCACAAATTGCACCAAGGGACCACCTGGTCCATCCCTGTGTTATGAGTTTTATTCCCTGAATAAACGGTTTCACATAGATTTATATAAATGTGTGTGTATGTATATATCTCCCCCACTTGTGCCTCGGGATGAGATGTGCCTCAAGCTGATTTCTTCTTGTGCTTGGCTGAGTCATGCAAACGTTCTGCTGGATGCAATGTTAAAGCTTAAATGAAGTGCTGTTAGTTGTTTTTTCTAGGGTTGACTTTATACTGGGGGAAAAAAAATCAAATGTAAAGCAGAATATTTCTAAAACTATTAACATATTCAACCAAACATGTAACAGGGGCAGTTAAATCAATCGTTCAAATGTTAAGTCCACACAGTAGAAACCTACTGTAAGTACCACCAGTGCAAAGTGCTGTAAATTTAATGGATCATATTCCTGTTCTTTCTATTATTGTGTTTGTCATGATCGGAAGTTGTGATGGGACATTTATAAAAGTCAAAATATAACCCAAAAAAAAGCTATTTACATGTTGTTATTAAAGGTAAATCACTGAACAAACAAGCTATAAATTATGGCAAAGAGTACATGGACATCAGAAGACTGCAGGACACCAAACACATTTTGATGCAGCGATTATTTACCCTTTTCTTTTGTATATTATTCGTTAATTGCAAATCAAAGGTGTTTCAGATGTGGCTCAGCTCTGCAACTGCATTTTCAAGTGCTTTTTAAATCCAGTGACTGAACACAAAATAAGTCAGATACATGATTGCTCTCCTCTATTGAGCACAGACTTACAGTACCAACAACAGTGCTGTTGGAATTCAAGGTAATTCTTTACAAAGTCGCACAAACACAAAACACAGTTCGATTGAACTCTTACAGTGCAGAGAGGAAAAGGAAAACGCAGAACTCTCTAACACGATTATAATACAATACAAAGTGAGAGGAGCGTGATTCATATGATGGTAATGGATATTAGATACAGTTGTGGGCCTGTTTTTGTATGTTTTACAAAATAACCTGGTCGCATAGAAAACAGTCATGATATTGGTTTTAGCTTTCTCCTCACGTCATGTTTTTTTTAGTGGCCGACAGGAAAGGTTCCTGGCGTTAACAGATTCAGCCCTCCTGATAAAACTCTCCCTCAAACCCCTCAAGCAAGATAACCGCTGAATAATATATGCCCCTGAACCATTACCTTTAATGCCTCATTGTTATAATAAAATAGATCCTTTTTTTGGAGAAAGTGCAATGTTATATCTAACCTGACTAACGACACTTTAAAGTTATTGATTTCAATTACACAGCTAGTATTCCACTTCAAAAGTACTGTCAAAACTGTCAAATCTTATTTACAATCTTCTCTCTGCTACTTATTCTCATCTGCCAGCACAACTGTCCATCAGAAACCATCAACCAAGAGAGATGAATCAAGCATTTATACATTTATACAATTAAAAATAGCTATACAGTAACATACAGTATCTAAAATACAGCGAGGCCTTTTGATGCCGTGCAGAATATGGCGTCTTTCCTCTTTTTACTTTGCTCCCTTTGGACATCTGTCAGAATTTCCACAACTGGTCAAAACCACAGGAGAATTAACAGCCACAGGAATGTATGACTGAAGTTTTATAAGGCAGGAAATATACGATAGCAGGAAAATCTATTTGGCTTCATTATCATGGGACAAAATAATCATTTGAAATCATTTACACAGACTGACACTTTTTGCTATTAGTTTAAAGGTTCTGTTTTCACGTGTCCTCTTTTATATATCCGTGTTAGTGAAAAATGACAAGGGCTTAGCACGTGCCATGTGTGCATTAGTTTAAAAGCTGTATGTAAAAATATTTTAAATTGTAGATTTTAGTCTAGTAGCTCTTGGAATCTGTGTCGACACAAAAGGGAAAGTGTTTGAATCAGTTTGTGGTGAGTACAGAATGAGAGGATGGATTTTTACAAAGACATGAATAAAGTATCTGTATTAAAAGTGGTCCTGTTGTATGTGTTCTTTGCCTCTTTACCCCCAAAAATGTGCAACAGGGGCTTTTTTTTCTCTTTACCATATGCAATACACGTTGCTCCGATCCCATTTGCAAAATTCTATCTATAAAACACAGTGAACAGCTGCAATCATGGCAGATCCAGTCACAGACATGCAGTGGCCAAGATATGCTGGTGTCATACAGGGCTGGGTGGCAGTTTTATGTGTTTCATGCTTTTCCTTCTCGTAACCTGCCAGCTTAGAAAGTTAAATGTTTGGATGAGGGTGCAGAAGCATCCAGACTGTGAGTGATGGCAGAACAGACCAATTACATGTTGTAAGCGACATAGATGGGATCCAGCTGGTCGGCGAGGAAAGAGTCACGGAGGTGCATGCGTTGCTTCTCTCCCCTGGAGTTGATGGGTATGACCCCAGGATCCACGATGACCACCACGCCCACAATGAGGTGGTGCTCCTCCAGGACCACGTTGGTGATCAGAGGCACCAGGTCCAGCGCGTCCTGCTCTGAGCCGCACAGTTCCGACACCACCACCAGCAGGTTGGTCCATGTAAACACAGCACTGTGAGGAAGAAGATCAGGTGAGGGTGGGGTTCAACATCTGTGATCTTCTACATTTTGGGAATGATGTTTAACATAAAGTTTTATACACAGTTCATTTTTATTGATATTTTTGTTACATTTTATTTCTTTTGTTCAGTTTTTATCTCTGCATTGTAAGGTGACCTTGAGCGCTGTGAAAGGCAGCTATAAATGAAAACATTTTTTCTAATTATTACTAAGGAAATTCTGTTTATACACTTTCTTGGCAAGAGTTAGACGAAAAGATGTTCATACACAAAATGTGATGCTCTGGTTTGCAGAGCACAAAGATTAAAAACAGGTGGAAACAGCTCAGCAGTTTACTTATAAAGATTAACAGGTAGATTTACCCACCAGCACCTCTAAAGATCACTTAAATCCATATTATAAACAAGAATACACTATACAAATATTTTAAATATTTAGTTACCTTTAGAAAGAGACATGCTTAGGCTTCTTTCCCCATTTCCAGTTTTTATGTCAAGCTAAGCAGCTGCTATCTATAGATTCATATTAATGTAAGTACATGAGAGTGGGAAAGAAAGTAAAGAAAACACTAAACTATTCCTAACTGGACAAGGTTTTAGTGAAATCAAAACTTCTGTCATTCTGTTTTTGCTCAGGCAGCACTGCAGAGTCCCATAATAGGGGCACGGTTCAGTCGTTGAATAAAAGCAATAATAAAGTAAATAAAAGAGACTTTTATGCCCTGGTGAGGGTTTTTCAGCTAATAAAATAAACAGAGATTAAACAGATAATAATCATACTTCAATCCACATTTTCCTTCAGCTAAAATCATGATAATCATCATCATAAAGTGCTTTATGGCAGAATTTTATATAACAAAAAGATGTGCAGAAGTACAGATCAAACTCTTAAACACAGTGAAGTTAAATGTGTCACAAAATTCGTTATTATTTAACCATTTGCACTTGGTGGTGGATTTCCTGAAATATTTTAATCGGCATGTGTCACGTAGATCATGTGTACAAGAGCATTCTCACCTCTCAGCGATACTGCGGTGAGCCCGGGACACTGAGGTTTCAATGTCGATGGGGTGGTAACGCAGCCCTCGTAGCTCCAAGGTCTCATCCAGTGACCCGACCACAAAGAGAGCATCGTGCCGATCTGAGCGCAGAGACACAGACGACATAATCGACCCAGAGAAGATTGTAGACGAAGCAGAGGGAAAAGTGTGAGCAGCCAGGAGTGTGTTTACTCCAGTTTGACGGATTTTATTCATCGCAATGCCTTGTCCATCGTTGTGTACATAATTTACAATCTCTAAAAACTTTGTGGATACAATCTATTTCGTCTTGAATCTAGGTTTAAGCTCCATCAGGGTCTATTTACCTCCACTGGCCTCCAACAGCTCGGTCCTCTTCACAAAACCCAAGTATCCAGTTCTGGCCCACAGCGTCTGAGGATCTCCGAAGCTGAGTTTGGTGTTGAAGTGGTCGGCCTGAAGACTCTCCTCTCCATAGATGGTGTAGTAGCCGCTGGCAGTGTGAGGGCTGTTCACCCAGACCTAAGAATGAGAGGTTAACACTGGGTCACAGTTGGCGTCACAGGGGTGAACACTTAAAACTGAGTGTCTGTTCACGTCTTCTTTTCACCTCTCCCAGATGAGAATCACCGAGTGGGCCTCTGGTCTCTGGATTGACGATTATCACCCGCACACCAGGCAGAATCTAAAAACAACGAGAAATTTAAAACCACTATGGAATATACTGTTAATATTCCTTTAACTAACACTTCACACACTAAGTCTACACCACAGGAATAGATATGGAGCATCTCACCTTGCCAGATTCCATTAGAGGAAGACTTTGAGGTGCTCCTCGCTCCACCAGCCTCACCCTGAAACAACACATACACATATAAGCCGGCAAAATTTAAAACAAAACGTTTTCTATACCCACTTATTTGAAAACTTCAAGTGATATTGTAATGATTTAAAATTGAAAACCTTTTGAATTAGTGTGATAGACACATGAGTTGTTTTCAGACATACACTCTGAAAAATCTCCAGAAAATTGGGTTTGATTCGTAGTAAGAAAATGTCCAGAACATTCAGTGGAGGAGTGGTAGTGCCTGAGCAGAGCAGCAGGAAGTGATATGTAAATTCTGCTGCAGAAAGCACAGGGTTTGTTGATATCTTTCCTGCTTCTAACATGCTCTCACTCTGATATTTTACGAGGGGGCTGGCAGGTCAGTGCATGTCTGAAAGTAGCTACAGGTTGTGTGCAGTTTATTAGATTGTTTCAAGTAATTTTAAGGCAGCTCAGGAAACAAATCTACACAAAATGAAACCTAAACTCCATACAGATATTGTAGACCTTACCGTTCAAAAAATAGTCCAAACTACAATAATCCACCTGTTCTTACCTGTCATGGCGGAGGGACTTCATGTCCACATACACAGTACAGGGATCTGGACCAGTAGTGCCCTGTGAAGAGGACAGGCACATACAGGTCAGACTGGAGGTGTAGCTCACAGTGTGTCTACGTAATGCCAGGCTGTGTGTGGCTGGTGTACCTGCATGCAGATGGCCAGGTTCACCCTGGAACCAAAAGCCGTGCTGACAGCTCGGGGTGACAGCCCCACATCCTTAAACAGCTTGGAGAAGGAGTGTGTGAGGGCCAGGCGAGGGCGTTCCTCTGCTATCACCACGCAGCTCCGCACGCACGACAGGTTTACACCACGAGTCTGAAACACAAACACACACACACAGAGTGATAATTGAATTCAAAAGAATCCATATTTGTTGTGATTAACGTTTCTCTTTGACCCCATTTAGATCTGGTATTACCATCCGCCCTGAGGGATCCGATCACTAGTGGTCAGCTCTAAGTACAGGTCTGAACGCTCCCCAATGTCCTGAGATCCCATAACTCAAACCACACCCTGAGGTGGTCTGGGACGCATGTGGCCACATTATTTTTGCTGTGTGAACACAAATGTGGCCTGTCTGAGGAACCGTCTACTCAGCTGAAGTCCTCTGACACACTTAAGTTTTGTAATAAAATCAAATGTATTCTTACGCTTGTTATTGACGATACATTGATTAGTTTGTGGCCACAATAGACACATTGATCACCACATAATGATTGATACTTTTTTTAATTAGTAAAATCGTTCTTCATTTAATACCTCCTGACTCCTCTCTTTACATCTCTCTCTCGCTTGCACCTACACCTACACACACACACACACCTACACACCCACACACACCCACACACACACACACACACACACACACACACACACACACACACACACACACACACACACACACACACACACACTCAGGAAGAATGTTAAAACCAGGTATGAACAGAGCTTTGTGTGTGGCTTGTACCTTGAGTAACTCAGTCTGAGTGCCCAGTCCTTTAGTGCAGAGCTCCATGACAGAGTAGGAGCAGAAGGTGTCTCTAACACGGTACTGACTGAGCGTGCTCAGCCACAGAGACAAGCAGCTCTCCAACTCAAAGGGAGGAATCAGGATGGACTGGTGACCTGAGTAAACACTGTGAGACGAGAGATTCAGGAGAACAAGTGAATGAGTAGAGACTCATCTCAGAGAAAAACCATTGGTGCATGAAGTGGGTGACAGATTTCTGTACCTTGCGAGGCACCACAAGACAAAGCCCAGGCCACAGTAAGGATCCAGGCAGATGGCTATTTGGCGAGAGGAGTAGAGTTCACACTGCAGCTTTACAGAGCGACAGAGTGCACTGACTGCTGCATGAGAGATCTGTCATGAACAAGAAGACACTTGGTGAGAGGCATTTAAAATCGCAGCATCTGTATAACAGCAGGTGGACCACAATTTTTGAAAATTGATTTCTTGTGTCTGACCTTGACTCCAGTGAGCATGCCTGTGGTGGACACACTGAAGTCCAGATAAGCTATCATCTCCGCTGTGGGCGGCTTGTAGATCTGTGGAGGCCGTCGGCGAGGGAGGTCGTCTGCAGGAACACCAACAGTGAATGTTTTACGGAGGAAAAAAATACACATCAAATGAATCAGCAATGATGCTAGAGAATGTTATCACCACCAGGTGTATCTCAGATCTGATCAGATATGATCTACTGGTTGTGCAACTTATTCAAATACTTTTTTCTTCACATCGCAAAAAACAAACAAACCACAGCGAAGGCAGCAACATCAATCTACCCACTGAGCGGTTATGATGATAACAGGAGGAGACATTGCAGAGAAATGTCCCACTTCCTGTTTGGCTTAATGCTGTAAACTGTGTTACAGTTAACACTCTGTAATAACTGATATGAATGTTCATGACACTGTGCACGTTACACTCAATATACTACTTACTACTGAGGAGCCTGTTTAAATCTTTTATTAATGAGTAAATCAGTTATTGTAACAATTCATATATTGTTAATTTAGAGTACTGTCATTCTATTACAAATATTTGATGCAATGAGGGTAAATGAGAAAGACACAAACACTGAACTATGGTTTGATAGTGTTGGAAAAGTGTGATGGAGTATTGAAGTAGTGGTAGTATTAAAGAAATTCAAATTTTGAGATTTCAAGAATAATGTTGAGAGTAAAGTCGTAATATATTTGTAATTTAATTTGAAAATGTCATATTAAGAGAATTAAGTCCCAATCTAATCTTAAGTCCCAGAACAGGCCTGTTTCACTAACATGTTGACATGTCACAGTGTAAAAAGCACAGATGTAAATAATCAAATGAAAGATGGTTGAATTCCATTTAGTTGCTTGAGTTTCAGGGTCACAGCAATGAGGCTCACTGTCACACTACCAGAACTGAGCCAACATGTCCGCTCTGCTCTGTATATCTTGTATATCTTACCTGTGTCGATGATTATTGGCCACGTTTTAATGTTTACAGAGGCTGCAGCCTCCTTAGAGCGAAGTGTCCTCATGAGGTTTTGAGTGGTGAGGATACATGCAGCTTTACTGACCTGGTGAGAGAACATAAGCAGGATTCAACAAGAGAAGCTACTACAAATAGTCAAAAGTTACAAAACAACTCGAAGTACATGTAAAATACAGTGTTGTGTTGTACAAAATATGATTAAGCCTGAGTGAGACGTTTTGAGGCCGACACTAGACTTCTGAGAGTTGTTTGGGAGCTGATCTGCTGAAATGAATTTGTGACCAAGATTTTAGAGATGGAAAACATTTCAAGGAAAAGCTATGACGTTACTTTCACATTGAGTCATTCGTCTGATTCTTGGTGAGCTGCAGTATTTTTGTTGGGACTCACAAACCCTTGAGCATGACACACACAGGTGCACGTGCAAAGAGCACACATACACTTACATCAATAATCATTCGAACAGTAGGCAGTGTGGCTGCTAAGTTCTGAGGGTGTGGAGGTCTGACGTTGACAGGAACACATCCAGCATAAAGACAGCCATAGAAGGCGGCTATCAAATCAATGCCTGTGAGAAAGATGGAGGACAAAGGTGGAATAAAAGAAGGAGAGAAAACCGTCCATGATGAACAATAATCAATGGGAGAAAGCTGGAAGTAGAGCCTACCAGGAGGATAGAGCAGAACTACATTCTCTCCGGTGTTGATGCTGCCTTTCTCTGTGAGCGCTGCTGCGATCTTCTCAGCTCGCTTATGAAGCTGGACGCAGGACGCTGTGCTCACTGCTACACCCTGGAGGACAGGAAGAAATAATGAGAGAGAGATACAGGTTCAGAAACACAAGGTGTAATTCACATTTACATTATCTGTGTGTATTAAAGTAAAACCAAAGTAACAAACATATGAGTGGATCTACAAGAGAGAACTGTAATCCCCTTAGATCCAGCTCCTAAGTCAAGTATACTTCTCTGTAAGAGTGGGGGGTTACATTCTACTAGGTGCCATTCGAGTTTGATTATTTTTTACTGTTCTTATCATAACCCTACCTAAAGCTGCCTTCTTCTGCCCGTTGCTGTAAGTGTCCATTGTTGTTTGTGTTGGCATTTGCTGTGGTTGTATCATCATATACATTTTAAGTTTTTGTTGTTCTTGTCTTTGTTATTTTGATTTTATCACCTAAATGGCTCAAAAACATCGGGCCAGAGGACTCACTGGTTACCAAAACATCTGGCTATGGTTGAAAATTAGCTAGCTGGCAAATAAATAGAGAAATGAAATGAAAACTGTATTCACCAGTTCTGTCAGGGCCACTTTAGAGAAAACTATTTTGATTTCATTAATTGCAGTAAGTTATATTTGGCAGTATATCTCTGGTCTGGGACCTCCCTGCCTTTCTGTGAACCGAGCAGCATCAATGACAATACACGACAGGAGGTGGTGAAGTGCGAAGTCTGGGTTAGGGTACCTTTGCATTGAGGAGAACATAGAGGACGTGGTCTGGGTCCGTCTGTGCCCTCCACTGTAGAGCCTCCGTCAAATACTGATGCTGTGATAGGAAGAGATAAGTAATTAGATGTGTAAACTGTACATGTGAGGTAGTGATTAAATAAACTGTGTACATTATAAACACAACCATGAAGAGGTTATACAGGGAGAGGTTTGTGCTGATGGAATCACACCTATTCACAAATAGAACAAAATAAAGTGAAGCTCAGAGACTGTGCACCTCAGCAGACAGCCTTCTGACGTAAATGATCTCTTGCCAACGTGCAAACAATTTACACCACATGCTCCTCTGCCAATCCAGCTTTTAATATAATGAACAATAACTTAGGATGTGAAAGGGTATGTCTGCAGTAAAACAAGGGAAATTTACAGAAGGTGCATTTAAGATAATAACAAAAACATGCACTGCATTTTTTTTTTTTCTACTTGTCCCACATTTTGACACAAGCACGAAAAATAAAAACCACAATACACTATAGATAAGAGCACGGTGAGAATAAACAAAGGTTTGGGGAAGATGCCAGAAGGGGCTGTGACTCTTACCATCACAGTGGGCCACATACAGAGCTACATCCAGAGAGAGACCAGAGGAAAAAGAGAGAAGAGTCCAGATTTTTCTTTTACATCTATAGAAGTGAGCTCTGGCCGAGGTTGTGCCATTGTGACATTGGCAGTGGAAAGTTCTCAAATCTCACTATTTACCTCAATAATACACTGTAAGCAAAAGTACTGATTGTGTTTCCAGCTGCTTCTTAAGTAAATACAAGTGACTCTTATGAAAATGTGGTTGAAAAGTTATCAGATTCATAATTAGTGGTTGGTTGAATATTGTTAAAATGCTCACGGTCACACTAACCTTCCGCACGAGATCCTGGTCGTCAATCATGCCGAGGTCCCTGCCCGCAGCCTGTGCAATCCTCTTCCCTGCCACCAGGTTGCCTACCATAACGGATGCAGGACCTACACCAACTGCAAGAAAAGGGCAGTGTGTATAAGAAAGAGTTAGAGAGGGAAGGGTAGGGCGAGAAAGACCAAAAAGACAGGAAAGAATAATGATCCTGTCAGAATCAACCACAGGTGTAAATCACATGTCACAGAAAAGAAAATGAATTTAGTGTAAATAATAAGGATTCTGTTCAATGTAGTTGAATTCAAATGTGCAGATTTTGTGACTTTTGTGTGACAGTTTACAGCCAATGTGGCAGGAATATTACTTTATCCAAATTTAGAAAATGTTACGTGTGCGTTATGTAAAACTACTGACCAGGCTCTTTTTTTCTACAAAACACTTTATACTCAGTCCCACTCTTGCACGCAGGCCTGAGTCAGCAGTTTCTCTCTTTCCTTTGGGATTCAGTTAGTAACTCAGGCGTCACTTCATGAGGGAATCTTATACACGCACAAAGCTAAACATAACAACTACAATGTTGGAATCTCCATTTTATCATCTATGTACCTGGCTGCTTCTGGCGGGGCTTGGGCAGGTTGGTGACACACGTGTGGGGACACATGAGGATGTTGCAGGGGTGCAAGCTGCCGTCTAAGAAGAACTGCTTGGTGTCGGAGATGTGGATGCCACCCAGGGGGGTTTTAGGTAAGGTGTTGGCCGGAACCAGAGCCAGACAGTAGAGGCCCACCTGGTGGATGCTGTCGATAGCCTGCAGAGGAAACCAAACACAAAGAAGAGCTTGATGGCAACACAAAGTCTGTTTCTTCATTATACACACACTGAATGGAGATCTTCAGCTCAACTCTGTATGGAGCAGCCTTCAGAGGAGAAAGAAAGAAGAAAAGCTGCTTCATAATATAAACACTTGAAGGGTGATGATGTGATTTACCTGAAGCACTCGACTCATCCACTGGAAACTGTCCTCCTCACTGGCATCAGGCCTCTGCTCCGCCACAATCACTACTCTCTCATCATAGAACACTGTGACAGAAAACACAGCGATCCTGACACACACACACACACACACACACACACACACACACAGAAACACAATCGAATACATTGAAGTGTATTAAGTCATCAGTGGAAGTCATCTGTAGAAAAGCAGTTTAAATGCATCCTGAAATTCTCCAAGGTCCCTCACTAACCAACACTGAAACTACAGCTGCTTCCACACATGCACTGAACTCTGAATATTATCCAAAGGGAATATTTCTTCAGAGACTTTAAAGAGAGCAGGTAAACTAAGTTTTTAACACATGACGATACAAAACAAACCATTATTATATATTTAAATATTTCTGAATGAAGGGTTGCAGGGTTCATGTCTAAAAACAGCTTTAATGATAAACACATCCAGTTGTGCCGTGTTTGAGTCGGCTGGGTTTCTATGTACCACTAGATGTCAGTAGGGATAACTTCATAAGTCACAGTTCCCACCACAGAAGAGCTCATCATCTCTCCACACAAGAAGAAGAATTAAGAAGAATTTCTTCTCACCTCCCCCGGTACACAGTCTTGACAGGCTCCACGGCCAGAGCGGTGGCCACCAAGTCATCAGCATTGTGTCTCCGCCCGCTCACCATCAGCAGACCTTCGATCTTCCCCACCACGAAGATCAGACTGCCCTGCACAGAGCGGGGAGCACATAGAGTGTGGTCATTACACTATCGATTGTACAGATCCATTTGAAGATCGAGAAGGGAGGATGGTTTCCAGGGCGGCTGGAGTTACCACAGATGCCGTATTGTTATTAAAAAGTCCTACTTACTGGGCCAACAAAGCCCAGGAGTCCAGACCGCACAAATGGAATCTCTCCGATGGGAACTCCATTACTGTTCACTGGTATCACCTGAACACAACACAGACACAGGACGGAATTATAACACAGAAAAATCCTCAACTCCTTATTTTACGATCATCGCAGGCAGGTTTGAGTTTTGACTCATACCTCAAATGTGTTTTTTGTGACTCCAGGCAGACCATAGTACATGTTCCCTCCAGCACGAGAGTTGATGATTATCTCTCCTATCTCATCTGTCTTACACAGCTGAGGAGGCCCGTCAGGCTTCACAATGCACATCAGAGCTGGAGACGACAACAATTAGACAATACTGATGGTTTTGTACTTTTCAGCCCAGTTTTCAATGCACACACCATCATGGTTATCTAGAGGCCAAGAGATGTTGAGGTGCACAACTGAAAGCTGATGTTCTGTACAGTGATCCTCTGTTGAGGTTGTCAGGTTAAAAGACTTACGGGAGGAAAGTAAATGTCCGAGCTGTGTGATTTTTGAAAAGAAAGTAAATATGTAGACTATAAAACATGCAAAAGACTTTGGAACAGCTGTTTTTAAATGGTGCTATATAAATAAAGTTATGATGATCATTGATTTTGTTATAGACATAAAAGCCAGAAAACTCTTTAAAAATGTATGTGCTGCATTTAATCTGTGATGTCTTGTAACCTCACGCAGGCTCAGTATTTGACAGAGTAATAAACAAAGTAAGAGCTTCATCATTATCAACATCATCATGGAAAATGTGCAGATTTTCTGTATAATTTACGAAGCATACCATGATTTTTTGCCAAAGAAATCTTAAGTTATGTTACAACATATAGTTGCTCATTGTGATATGTCAGATTTCACCTCAAGCGCCTATCTTTATGGATCTTTCCTTCTGCTCTCACCTCCAGGCATGACATGACCCACGTCTTGCACAGTCAGGGCAGAGTTCTTGTCTTCTGTGTTGACCCTGATGACACCGTGGCTCAGGCCGCCCATGGAAAGAATGGCACGGGCAGGGAGGGGTGCACCCGGTACTCCGGGTCTACACAGGAGAGAGAGGAGGTTAATCAACAATTCCATTCATCCCATCCATCCTTCTGATCTCATGCACATCACAACATCAAGTATGTGTGTTGTGCATTCATTCATTCATTATAAAACTTTTAGAAAAGAAAAAAAGGGAAAAGTGAGTTAGTGTTATACCTTCGTATAGCGACCGTCATGGCCTCAGGGGAGGTGGCACAGGGACAGATGACCTCAGGCTTCAGCCCGTGGGACTGAAACACGTTCAGGAAGGCATCACAGGACGAGACCGACCCTGAAGAGTAAGATTAGGTGGATTCAGTGTGTTGCATCAGATCTGTACATTTTGATAACGTCTTTATTTCACAATACGTTATGGTCATGTGATGTACTCACAGGGGTTAGCACCGTCAGCAACAATGAGCATCCGTAAAGAAGCGAGACTGGTGTCTCTCTGATCCCGATGAGCCATCATGGCCCAGTGTAGATCACGACACTTCACCAAACCTATGCGAGCTGCTCGGAAGTATAAGTGACATTCCCAATGTTTAATACATTTCTTTAATCGTTGCTACTCAAGCTGAGAAATCAGCGTAATTTTACCTTTGTGGATGTGGACCCTCTGTACCCAGGAGAGGGGACAAGCCTTCATTACTGCGTAGGGAACACTGATGGTGTGTATCCTGTTCATCACAGCCTGGAAAGAAAACATAAAATAAAATGAAACAGCTACAGTATGAAAGTAAGACTTGAACACATCATCGTAGAGGCCCAAATGATGACATTAAATAAACTAAAGACTAAACCCTACTTTCAACAGACAGTCCATCTATTGGCTTAGTGACAATAAAAACTAAAAACAATGCTAAATACTATATAATGCTGAATCATTTCAATAAAAAAACAAAAACCCTAAGACTACCATTATTTCTACAAACATCTCTTTACAGAGCTCTTAAAATAAAAGCAAAGAGTCTAACAAAATAAATCACCCCAAATTCCTCTTTCTTCTTAGGCCTTAGTATTCACTGAGGAACACAGGCTGCTCACGAACACCCTCCATCCTTCTCTGGTCTTGAGCCCTTCAAGCTGTTGCCATGACAGCCCCTCTACCCAAAATTCATGATTACAATAAAAAAGTGTCTTTCTTGAGTGAGCTACCCCGTCAAATGCTCCTCAACATAAAGTACTTCTACACATGCTCACCGTGAGAACACCATGCCACAGGCCCATATCCTTTTTAAAGTCCAGCACATTCACTAAAGTTTCCCCTGAAAGGGAAGAGCGACAGAGGTGACGTCAGACTAATAACTGAGTTAATGAAGAATCCATCAGGTCAAGGCATATAACGACACTGTAGGTCTGTGTGCTCACCCTCGCAGTAGTTGCAGGCCTGGGTCAGTGCTTGGCAGTGGGTCAACATGGCTACTTTAGACACCGCCACACCCACAACCGTGCCTTCTTTTCTCGCCTTGTACTGAACAAAGAAGGAGACACAAGAGCATATGAGTACATGGGCAAACACAAGCACACTGGTCTGTTCATATCACATCTGGACGATGGAATGGTAAAGTTTTAAAGCTCCCAAAAAATAAAATTAGCTTCTATTGTGATCCAATACAACAGCCTGTTTTAGTATTTTTTCATCTAGTGCACATATAGACATATAAAAGATTAATTGGGCCATGTACAGGAAATTCTTTTCGAGATTTTGAGAGTTAAGTAAAATTATTATAATTATATAATTATTATTTTATCCTCATAATATTATGACATTTTTCTCATAAAAATAAATTTCTTCTAAATTAAATCTTTATTCTCAAAGTCTAAGGATATTCTGTCTTCAAAAAGGCCCAAATACTCCATACAAGCATATGTAAAAAAAGAGTTTTTATCAACTTAAAGAAAAATGTATTATATATATAAGCATATAGTTGATAGTTAATACAGTTCAACATTATAGTCCAAAAATACGATGAAACCACAGTAACCTCTATATATGCAGGGTCAGTGTTGGCGGTGGGGATGTGAGGCTGCCAGTCTTTGGAGGGTTTGGTCAGGTATTTGGAGTCCGTCACAACCCACTTAAGTCGAGGCCAGCCTAACAGAGAAAGGCATCAGTCAAAATAAACTATTTCAAAATAGTCTGAAATTCACCTGTAACTTTTACTGTAAGCCATTACACATATGCTTAACATTTATAGCTGCAGTATTTCACAAAAGAATTAGACTGTTTTTATTTTTACTGGATAAACATCTTTGCATTTTGCACATTTTGTATTGAGGTGATTCTGAAATTCCAGGGACAAAAACAAGTCGCTGACCTTTGAATTGCAGAATTTCCCCTGTGGGTGTCTTGGGTAGACCCTTCAAACAGATCTCACTGGTCAGAGCCAGACCAACACCACAGCTGCCCAACAGGAAGCCCACCTGACTGATACCTGCGTCCTTTAACGCACCACACAAGAAATCACACAATTATCACAAGTATATATATTCACAACTATTTCTGTGTTGTAATTCCTCTGATGGTGGTTTTACCTTGCGAGACAGTGGAACCTCAATAGGTACAGGAATAACTTCAGCCAGAAGGCAGCCGTAGAAGGCCACCCAGAACATCCCAGGGTCACTGTTAGGGTAAACCAACGCCACCTGCAAAGATATTCAACTTGACATTTAGCTTTTGTGAGTTTATAAAGATGAAAATCTTTAGTGATGCAAACCCTGTAGATAAAGCAGTCTTAGTAATCTTCTTGCCCACGAGTACCTGAAGTTGTGATCCTCTGTACTGTATGACTTTGACAGTATGTGTGATTATCTCCTCTATGCTCGTGTGTGTGCTGTCTCACCCTGTCTCCAGGTTTGAGGATTTGCTCGTTCTTGGTGCCCAGCTTGTTCAGGAGGGTGTACGCCAACTTCACACTGCGGCTCCACAGCTTCCCTAACAGACAGAAGGTGGACAGGGGAGGTATAATCTAAACAAAAAAGAAATCTCATGGCACAAAATATATACAGCTCCATTATACTGAGATTGAGAGAAATATCTTGTAACACAGCAATATTAGTTTTCAGTACAGAATGTATGACTCCTATCATTTTGATACAGTTAACTTGACTTTGATTTGACACTGTGAACATCTTTCCGTGGCTTCTGCATATGAAATAGTAGTCGGTTGTCTCACCATAAGTCAGTGTATAGAGCGGTCTGCCTGTGATGTCAAGCGCAGTGAGGGCGGGGCTCTTCCCCTGAGTGGCCCCCCAACGGGCCAGTGCTGCCTGCAGGGCTGGGGGCCAGTTACTGACCACGCCCAGAGGCTCTCCTTTCACAGGCATGATCTGACGGCCCTCCGGCTTGGGTGTGTTTGGGTCTGGCTGTGGCACTATGACAAGAGACAACAGAACATGAGGTCCAATATATATGCCAGAGGATTAAAGTCACTGTTGGTCTATACAGTCAATTGTTTACAACCTTCTATCTTCTTTGACTTTCTCTTGCTATTTAAACATATTTAATAAAAACATAATAATAACGATATGGCTGGAATATGTATGAAAATGAGTGGAATTGAGGATGGAGTCGAAAACTGTAGAGGAAATCGCAATGGGCCAATTAACACATTCATGATGATAATGCCTCATATTTGATTCTGCCTTGTGTCTGTTTCAGCCTTTTATCGGACATTACATGGACTTTGTATTGGGGAGCTGGCAGGGTGACATCAATTTAATGCCTGGTTAAACTCATTCACTGACATATGCATTCACACATACAGCTCCTATTGGTAATGTCTGGCAAAATTCAGGGGTTGCAATACATGTCTGTACAAAGTGGGACAGCCTTCATGTGACTGTGCTGCTCAACGTCTCTATGACTTACTAAAGAGAGAAGATGCATATGTATTAATGACTTACTAATAATTATAACACTGACAGAAAGCTTTAAGTATTTATAAATAACTTCTCTGGCTGACACATTGAAAGAAACCTTTTCTTGAGAAATAAGAAATTAAAATGATTCTGCTGTATTTTTAACATCTAAATCAGCTTATATGAAGCCTAGTCTGCAGCAAGGATTTATTTTGTTGTGAAAGCCTACAACACCATCTCTGACCCCTTCTCAGTGGCTTTGCTGCTTGCAAAAAGCGCCAAAAACCATAAGCCTTTGATGGCCGCAAGCTAGGCACGTCTTCGCTGAGGAAACACGCCGACAGCTGCAGGAGCACAGGTGCTGACAGATACTTTCCAAGAACACAACTAAGTCACCAAAACAGGAGGACAAGGAGGCAATAAGCCAGTTGAAGTTGGGAAACTTTGTATGAAGCATGTGTGTTTAACCAGGTGACGGGTCGGCGTGGAGATAATTGTGGGTCAGGTCTGGTACGGAGCTTTGTGGCTGCAGGTTTGTAAAAATGGACTCTGCTTATCGCTCGACCACCAAATATTAACCTAAGTACTGAGGAATCTTGTGATCACAGTGGTCGAAGTGTTTGATGAAGAAGCGTACCTTCTACTATCTCCTCTGCGTCGTCGGTGAAGAACTCACTGAGCGGGGGCCTCTTCGGCCTCTTCAGGGTGTTGAGAAGCTGCTGGATCTTAGTGGACACTCTGCTGTTCACAGGAACCCCTACAAGCAGCGACAGGACACAGTCACACAAAGTGGTTCATAAACACAGTGAAATCACTACCTGGTAAAACGTCTTCCCATCTCACAGTCTGCTGCTCTTCATCCCACAAGAGAAGATACTGTAGAGATTTGTTGACATAAGTTTGTCTTGAATTGATTGTAGTAATTCTCAGGGATGAACAGCAGCAGGCTCACATTAGGTGGAAACAACACAAGGAAAACACGACGAGAAGTGAGGGTGTTTTTGGTTTGGGGTCACACGTGCAGATTTATTTTATGTTGTGTTTGTTGCATTTTTTTTTTCTATTTTCATTCGTTAAAAACAAGAGGGCGAGTACGGGTGGAACAGCAACATCACAGAGGGACATTATATATTAAAGAGTTTCCTTACTCTGCATATTACCTCTTCCTACTGTATCAGCCAGTGAAATAAACAAGTGACAGGGTGGAGAAAGAAAGCAGTACAGTCTGATTAATGATATGTCATGGTTGGAGGTCAGCACTTATTGAGAAGAGAGAAGAGCACACACACACTGCTCCTGCAGAGACACACAAACTAATAAAAAAACATTGTGGGGTGGCCGTTACCATCCGCAGTCTCCATCATGCTCGAGCGGCTCTGCCCGCGGCTCATACCCCGGACCACGGCTTCCGAGGTCAGGTCCACCCGCGGGCCTCTGGTTGGAGGGGCCACAGCTGTAACATCTGGAGGAGGGGCGCTGTTCTCTGAGGGGGCTGCAGGGGGAGCAATGGAAGAGGGTGTGATCAAAGCTAATCTTATGATTCCACTTACTTTAAAATACTACACACTGGAATGTTTGGAAGGTATTTGTACGTGCTAGACTCCAGCATACACATAAACATTGTTTGTGTGCTCATTTTTCTGGTACATTTAGCTTTAATTAGTTATTCGACTTTGTGACCACGCCTGCATCTCCCGATTGCTACTGTGCACTGCCTCCAATTCCAATTTTGCAATGGAAACTGCTGAACTAATACAATAAAGAGCAGCATCTCACCAATGCGAGTGTGAGCCAGCATGTCTGTCACAGCTGCGGTGCGGGGCTGGTGCTGCGGCTGAGGCTGAGGCTGGTGTTGGTAGTGTGGCTGATACAGAGGTTGGTACTGTGGTTTGTACTGGGGCTGAGGCTGAGCTTGGCTCTGAGGCTGCGGTTTGGCCTCTCCGTGGGACAGGGTGGAGGAGGCCGAGGACGAGGTGGAGGAGCCCTGGACGGAGCGATTGATCCAAGCGTCTGGGCTCTGCAGGTTGGGACTGATCAAGTTCTGGGGAGCGACCAATGATGACTGCCTGCGCACAGATGTCTCATCTTCATCATCTGATGAAGAGTCTAAATAAAAGAGAAAGAAGTATGACTTTCTGGCTCTTCATTCCTCTGGTTAGAGGTCAAATGTGTCTCTAGACATGTCTCAAGAAGACAGAAGGATTGTCCTCCCTCTCCAACCTGGTGGTGTCCGGGTTTCAATAGGAGACTGGACGTAAGTGGAGCGCCGCTTGGTGGGCATGGGCAGTGCCATCTTCTCCTCCTTATGTTTAGCCAGGGCAGCTTGTACTGCCTCAGTATGGATATCTGCACAGACAGAGAACAATGCACACTCTGGGTTAGGGATGGCTTTGTTCTGGTGGCTTTGGATCTAAATCAAAACAAGGAAACCATGAAATTAACAATAATTAAAATTATAATTCACTCAGCAAGAGATACTTACCACAACACAAGGGTCTGTTTTTATTGAGAGATTTTTTGCTATAACCCAAAGTGTGTTTTTTTGTCCTTAATGTTTAGAAATTCAAATTGCAATGTATTCCCAAATGGTGCTTGAATGTTGCTGTTATTTGTTTGAATTATTTCACTGATCTGTGAATCATCTAAGTCAGTTGATCCCAAATCAACATCCAGAAGTCTATTCTCTAAAATGATCAAGGCTTGGGAACTAACTAAGTAACTGAATGGATCCTCCAGTTGAAATACAGGTGACAAAACCAAAAACTGCTGGGCTATTTTCCTTGAATATATAAATTCTATAAAAAAAATTGAAATTGAAAATCAAGTAAACTAAGACGGAGGGAAAGAAATTACTGATCTGCTCATAGATTCAACTGGCAGTTATGTGTTGAAGGTAAACATTGCTTTTTGTGATGATAAGAGATTTCACTTCTGGTATTTTTCAACAGCAGCATTTAAGTTTTGATTCAGTCAGCTTTTATTAAAGAAGACACAGCATATTAAAATGTGAAAGAAAATTACAGCTGAAGAAATCAGAAGAAAATCCTAAGAGGTTGACTGTTAGCCCACACACTCTCCTCCACATGCACACACACATACACACAGTAATAAATGCAGGGATTCTCTCAATTGATGACACCCACAAGCACAATGAGCACGTGAGCAGCCACACATTCAGACTGCAAAACAAAACGTGCAACAAAAGCCCACTCGCTGACAAACCCCATCTATTAACTCTGGGGATATTATTTCCATTCAGACATCAACACATTTAAATAAATAATCGCGCACAGCTCATTAAACTGCAGCAGTGGGGACCATGATTACATAACTGAGCTCTCTGCTGAGCAGATTGCTCAGAGCTAAATCATCTTCCCTCATAATGGGCCTCTGTCCACTCTCACACACACACAGGAGCATCAGGAGATGCTGAGTCCTCATACATGTCTGGGAGAACGAGGGCCGAGGATGAGGTGTGTTTGATGTAACATTGTCTTTCTTATGTGCCTCTGTGGTTTACTGAATTTGAGTCAGTGGAAAAGCAGATTAACCTCTGGTGAGTCTCTAGAAACAGAGGCATCATTTAAACAGTGTATTTTAGAGAAGTGGTAGAGTCAGAGTAAGAATAACTGAAGGAAGCTACAGGAGATGGGAAGCAACTAAATGACAGTTGCTCTGCACTTTCTCTGCAGTGATAAGCTCTTTAATTCCCCCTGTTTCTTATTGCTGCAGTGTTTTATCATCTCTCACTCTCTTTGCTTTTAGCAATGTGGTTCAGTGTGTCACTTGTTGGTGAACAGAAATTACTCTGAATTACACTTAATAGAATCAGAATCAGAAATACTTTATTAATCCCCGGAGGGAAATTCAGACTTTGGAGCTTCCCAGAGAATGGATGGATGGATGACTTTGGTGATTCCCGGACCTTTCCTCTAGCGCCATCATGGGGTTGGCATGTCTAGACTTTAGTGAAACTCCTTGACAACCAACATATTGGATGGATTTCATGAAATTTGGTATGGAGCGTCATGTTTGCCTAATCCAGATGAAAGGTAATCACTTTGGTGATTCCTTCACTTTTCATAAAGCACAACAATAACACACTGTTGTGTTAACCTGTAAAACCACTTTCCCAACAGCTCTACAAATAAGCTAATGTAAGCATGCTTACACACAAAGCTAAGCTGATTAACATGGTAATCATTATACCTGCAACAACACGTTGGCATTATTGACATGAGCGTTTAGCTGATGTAATGTAAGGTTGATTCAACCCTATGATCATTTTTGTTTCCATTATTTTGGTCAAGCCAATCAATCGTCAGCTCAAAAACACATTTAAATGTGCAGTATGTCTTTAGACAGATCAAATGTATCATTTACTACATATATCATCGTGCAGCAAAATGATATTTACTCCTACGTTATGAAAAGTCAGTTAACTTTTAACTACTAATATATGGGAAGTAGTGAATGAACAGGGAAGGGAGGGATTTCAGACACTTGACCCGATAACCTTCCAGTTTCCAGTTTTCAACAGTCCAGTTGAAGCGGTGCAGTTCTACTGCACTTGAACTGTACTACACAGTGGACACAGTAAAATGGAAGGCACACTCATTTTATGATAGATTGCTATTCATCTCTCTCGTCCTTTTCGATGCTGGTCTCCTCCAGGTCATTTCTTTCAGCCATCAGTCCTACAAAAATACTTTTACACTGAACTGTGGAGGCCCCAGAAAAAGCTGCACTACTTTATTTCAGTACATTTCAGCACAGCCCCTCCTTCCTCTGTCATTTATTGATCAATTGTGCCTTGATTGAGTTCCTTGGAATTACACCCTGTTGCCTTGTTTCTAGTCATCTTTCCCATGTGTTGTCTGTGCTTGTGGGTGTCTGTTTGGGCGTGGGCTCCTGTTTTTCCTTATTCATCTCTTCACCTGAGCCTCATTGCCTAATCTTCTCCTTAAACCAGATCCAGTATATAAGAACCGGTTCATCCCACAAGACTCAACCCAGATTGTCAGTGGCACACACGCTACACCCGCTTTTGTCACTCACTTGGGAATTGTATTACTCTACTTGCTAATACCTGTTCTGCATATGATCACCTGGCTCCCTGTTACTGTTTTTGGACTCAACTATCTGTCGGTTTAGTCTGGACTCTGGAACCATGACATCTGGAACAATCCTGTCTGTCTGGTTTATATTGTGCCGAAGTGTGAGGGGGGTTGCACATCCAAAAAGGCGAGCAGGAGGAGAATTCCGAAACCAAAACAGCGGAGTATGGGCCGATCTGGAGGATGGTGGCTGAGTCAGTTCAGTAGACACAATAACTCTTCTCACATGCTCTTTCACCTCTGCTCTACTTCTGTTTTTCTTTAACCTCGCCAGCGTCAGGTTTTCCCAACCACATCAGTATTCCCCTTGTTCTCCACACAGCCTCCTCACACATAGCCAGGCAGTGACATCACTCTGCTTTCACAGAGCGAGGCTCTTCACACTGAAGGACACACACACACACATACACACACACACACACACACACACACACACACACACACACACACACACACACACACAGACACACACACACACGATGTAATTTGATTTGAGGACTGTAAACTTGTCATAGGATACTACATGTACATTTCAGTGACTGGTGCATCAGAGGTGTTTTACATTTTGGAGAGAGTGAAGCTGAAGGATATTTGTGTCTTTTTTCTTGTGATGTTTGAGTTCTTGCTGACCTGATCTGTAACGGTCATCCCTGGTTCCTCCGCCCCGATGTGTTCTGCGGGAGCGACGTTCTCGGTACCGGGATGAGCTGGACGGAGGAGGGGCGTGGCTAGAGGACGAACTGGGAGGGGGAGGCACCACGTCATTCTGAGGGGGCGGCTCCACTGTGAAAGAAAATAAAAGGTGTATTAATAAATAAGTAAATGGATAGGAATAGCTTTACACTGTAACTTGGCTCTCCGACAGTGTAATGTCAGGATACGCTGCCTTTGCTTTCAACACAATGTCAAAGTTTCCTGAAAAGATATCCAGCAGACCTCAAGAAGCCAAAGAGCTTCACTAAACATTCATACTTCATTCAGAAGCAAAACGATATGAAATGTTTTAATACAAAATCAGAGAGATGTGTATTTGTTGAAAAGAATGACTTGTTGTCTTGCTTTAAAAAAAACAGACAGTGAGTTGACTTTTATCTTTCTGCTCTTTTTGTTCTATCAAATATTTGTTTTATTGTTGTTTTAACGATGAAAAATGGTATCGATAATACATATTGATATGTTTTATCCCAAATGTATTTCAAATACCAGTAAATGAATAAAAAAATAAATTGCAACAATAAATGGCTCATTGGAATTTAAGTGTATAGGCTACTTCTGTTACCAGGTATATGTTTTGTTTATATATTTGTTATTATATGCAATACTGTGTGGTAAAAACTGAGTCATGCAAACCAGTCCCAGCTAAAGAACTGCACAGTACTACACCAGCCAATAATCTCAAAGGGACATTGGCCAAATTCTATGTACTGAATGTAAGTTGTTTGATAAGAACCAAGGACCTCAGACTAACAGTGCTTAGTGGTTTGTGGCTTCTCTAAGAGCCCTACAGAAATAAACCAGCACTTCATTAGTATTTATGTCCAATAGTAAGAGGTAAGGACCAATAGGAGGCAGCAGTGAGCATCATCTAGTCATCTACCAGTGACATCTAGAGAAACAGCCACTACAGATCATTTACTGTAGTTTCTGTGTCTAAATCACACGTCACACAACAATCATAAAATGCAGTTAGGTTAAGGTTAAGTTTCTAAAGTACATTAACAGCGTGAGATCGAAACTGACAGCAGACAGTCCTCTGTTTTTGTGCAACCCTGTCACAGACACTGACAATCGATGAGAATCAGAACCAGACAAAACATTACTCTTATCGGTTTTACCATAGTGCTTTCTAATATCCAGAGAAGAAAAAAATAGAGAGTTTGCTTATATTGTCACTATATTGTCCACTATTTAGTGAGTTTGCTATTTTGTCGTGCCTTACATTCATGCTGTCCGAATGTATGGCGAATTTTTTCATCTTATATAGAGGGCTCATCGTTTCCCACAATGCATGGTGAAAAGTAGTGTACAACCGATGGTCCCAAACCAAGCAATGTATACCATCATGCATTGCGCTCTAGGTTGAGAGACGAGAGGAGGGAGGACAGCAGGAACAGCCCGACCTGTTGTACAGATGTAAATATGTGCAGAAGATAGTAATTCTTTGTATAAAATAAACATTTTGAAGTAATTGTGGGATTTTCTAGGGGCCGACGTTATTCTTGTTGTTGTACATTATTACACTGCGACAATGATGTTGTGTCTGAAAGCGTTTTTGCACTATAAGTCACTATATAGTGAAGTAGGGGTTAGTGGGTGATTTCGGACACAGCCCGTGTGGGTTTACCTGGAGTGTGGATGACATAAGGAGCCAGGAGTTTGGTCCTTTTCTTCTCGTAGCCCTTCTGTGTAATGTCACCTGAAAACAGAAATATAATTTTTACAGACTGATTATGAAAAAGCAAAGTTTTAAACACAACACTTAAATGAGCAACCTCTTGTTGTCAGTCTTTCCCCATTCCACATTACAAGCAGGAACATTTGGTTTTTCTTGATAAAACACTCCACGGATTGACAGTGAGATCATAGCTAAAAGTGGTAAGAAACGAGACTCATTCAAGTATTCTCTCCATCATTTGATGATGAACTCAACACCTCTGGACTGATCTACTTTCTCTGATGTGTGTGAATGAGCTACATCACCACCTGTTCAAACACAAGAATGATCATAGAGGAGGGAGAGAGCAACACAGAGGAGACAAACCGGTTAAAAAAAGAGAAAAACAACAACAACAAAAAATGAATCAACGAGGATAGAGATGGAAACACAGATGGACGCAGGCATCTCCAGAGATGGCCGATGGCGTCAAAGATGTGGATCAGTTCCAGCCTCAATTATGAAACGAAGGGAGAAAAACAGGGCTAAATTTGGAAACTTGCGGAAGTGTGGGCAGGAGATGGGATGATTCAGAGACGCAGAGAGAAAAAACTGGCGTGAAGGCTGAGGACAAGAAAGGTGGGAGGCACGGAGATACAAAGTGAATGACGAGAGAACAGAGGAGAGAGAGGTGAGGTGACAGAGGACAGAAGAGGAATCCTAAGCCTCAAGCGAGCGGCGAGAAAAGTGTCCCTCCTGTGTCTCTCTCCTGCTGACAACCCATCTGCATCTTACCCCGCCCCACCAGACCTGACCCAGGCGGACTGGGTTTTCGATGGCCCTGAAGCAATGCAGTGAATTGGCCAAATGTAGGTGTGGGCAAAGCTGTGAGATATTCAGACACACACTAAAAAATCCACTCACTTAGTAACCAATGATGATTCACTGAGAGAGTGAGTCTCCCACCATTGGCAGCTCTCAAACCTCTCTCCACCATTCTCATACTGAGACTTACAGTATCTACTGTCAGAGGGTAAAGTGAGAACAGAACCTAAAACCAGTCTGACATGTCTTTAGTGATAGTGGCTAGCGTGAGAGGTGACTCCATAGTTGTATTGTCTCCCAGAGCTGTGAGCTTTAATCCCTGATTAGAAATACAACTGCTGCAATGCACAGCGATGAAAGGTTGAAGCCGTCTGATAACGATGGCGTCTCTTCCCAGTTACACCACAGAGGACAACAGAGATTAGATAAGCATTTTTCTGGCACACCGACACTGAGAGAACAGTCCTACATCTGAATTCAGTCACAATACTGAGGAATAGTTCTGTAATTCTCTTTATTTCAGTGTTGTTCTTATAGTCACATTTATCTCTCCACTGCTAAAGTAATTCAAAGTAAATCTGAAAACACAGTGATGTCACTATAAAGGTCCAACCAGGCAACACATGATACAATATCAGATGTTGGCTGCTGATAAATGATTAATTATCATGTTCGTACGATCATTTGTGGCCAATGAGTAGCTCATCTCACTGTCTCTACATAAAATGTTTATAGACAGACAGGTAACTGATATTTATGAGTTTTGCACAATTTAATGAGGCTTGATTAAATTTAAGGGGACTGTCGGTCCTCTGTGGAGGTGTATGAGCGCCCTTCTATTCATTAGAATTATTTGCTTATAGAATTAGGGTCGTTACATTGGACAGAAATTTGTAATCCAATAAAAATACTCATATCACCTTGAAATGACTCAAGACAACACACAGACACAATTGTACATTTAACCACATGGCTGATCATTTTAACATTGAGTGTCAAATCTTAACACGTCACGCACCTCTACAGTGTTGTGTCGACAACAAAACAATTACTAGGAGACATCTACACAATAAAACCACCGCACTGCTGCAACAGACAAGCTGACAAAAACAAACATGCTCCTGTTCAGGAGTTAAAGAGCACACCCAACAAAGTACATCTACTCAGGGACTGAGGCTCTTTCAACAGAGCAAAAATGGAAGAAAAGCAAACACTTCCATAAGTAATGCATGAATGGTACAGTTGGCCTCGCTCAGTCACATGATTTATTTTTAGCTCATGTGAACAGGCAGTTTCTGCAGAAACACAGAAACAGAGGGAGAGAGAGAGAGAGAGAGAGAGAGAGAGAGAGAGAGAGAGAGAGAGAGAGAGAGAGAGAGAGAGATGTGGAATCAGAGATGGGGGAGGGGCTGCTGTGGCAATAAATGAACCTCACAGTAATCACTCTTTTATCTGGATGATTTGAAATTCATCTGTTTTTTATGCTTATATCATCAGATCCAGACTCCAGCAGTGGGAGCTTAAGAGTTAAATCTTTTTAAAAGCTACATTCCATCAGTGAACTACAGGTGGACACACACATGAAATCAAAAAGGACCAAAACTTGCAAATGAGAAAAAAATAGAGAAGCCATTTTGTTATATTCACTTTTCTTTTCTTCTTCCATGCACAGAGCCCAGGGCTTTATCATCTGTATGAGAGAATGCTTGCATCAATTAAAGTCGGAGAGTACGTGTTCAACAAGGCCCAACAGTCTCCTCATGAAACCACATTTAAATTCAGTAGACCCAGATTTTCATTTTTATTTTTTTACTGATATATATCAGTCCATTAACAGAATCTGCACCAACATTTAGTTCTGTAGTAGACCTAATAAGTCCAGGAGCTTTGACTTAATCTTGTTTACAAACCAACAAACGGGTGAAAACATAACCTCCTTGGTGGAGGTAGTGAGAGAAGTACTTTGACTACTTTAGCTTTTTTATGACCTTAACTTATGTAATATCTAAAACAAGAATCTGTCCCAGTCTCTTTAATGAACGGTCACAGTTCTGCTTGAGAGGCAGAGCACAGATCCGCTGAGGTGATGGGGGGGGGTCCCACTTCTCCCACAGTAACCCGCTCATTTCTCTCCTGGTGATGGAGGTCACAATCAAACCCTTCTCTTTCTGTTACAGTCAGGGTTGGCATGAGGCTGCCACAGCTCTCCTCATACGCCTTTATTCGACAGTTTCGGTCACCTTAGAGAGAACGGTTTTTTTCCCCATTAGACAGAGAAACATCAAAGCTGTGTCTTCTCCCCACGCCGCACACACATATTTGAAAACCCTGGTCTATGTGAATTGCAGCGAGCCTGCTCTCTCTCTGTCTCTCTCTCTCCTTCCACCCCACAGGCACTCTGTCTGAATAGTAATTAGCTACCGACCTCTATTCTCTGGCTCTGTTTTTTCCTCTCCCTCAGTTGCCTTTTCTTGAAAACAAATGTCAATCCTGAAAATGATACGGACACATGTTCAAACAGTAGACTGAACTTCTGCAGCAGACTGAAATATTGAGGTGCAGAATAAAGGATGAAACATGATTCCCCTTGCGCGTTGGGCTGTGTCCTCTCTATAATTGTTGATATGAGCTGTGTTATTGTCATGAGGAGGAAGGGGGGGGGGTTGTTTACTTTCCTGAAGCTGAAAGACCCAGCACATCTTTATCTGTTAAACAAACATCCCACTGAAAGCTCCCAGCAACCTCCTCTCACCAGCAGGTCCGCCAAGATATCACCCACTCACCTCGTCCACACGTTCACACACAGCAGCCAGAGGACGCACACACATCAACATGTGACCAACTGTTTTCATTGATTTATTATTTTTTTAAAAGGCCGTTAGATGCATGTGTTTAACATATGCCTCTCTTTCACACTCACACACACGTTTGCTGTCAGAGAGGCCGACATTACATTCTCTTGTATCTGTATACATAGATCATGAATAAAGATGAACGACATGACAATTCTCAAAAATAAGGCCAAAGCATCTCAATCGCCAGCTGGTGACGATTTTTTTGTTCTGAAAATAAGATCACATCAACCACCATATAAGAGATTTTACTTGTAATACAGTTCATGGTACAACATGCAGTCCATGTAAAAAGTTGTATGGAAATGAAATTCACAATCATATGGGATCATGAATAATAACAGCTGCTTATGTGGAACGACAGGTGTGTCTATGCATGTGTATACTTGTCCTGACATTCAGGACGATAGTGCTGCTCATATCTAGACCATAACCCCTCATGTTTTCTGTATGATTATTCCCCTTTATGTATCTTTGTGGTAGGAAAAATAATCTTATTCAACACAGTTTGACAAAACTTATACATCTGGGATCAGACTGTTCCAGCTCCTTGTTCAAGTGATAATGTTTACAGAGTGACAGCAGAGTGAAACAGTCAAACTCCAGACTCAGGACATTTCTATGGTTGAATCATTACATCGTATGGAAATTCACGATGTCCTGAAATACATTTTATATACACAACTGACATACTCACTAGGAAGACATTGATTTTCTCACCATGCATCACAGTTTACGAGAAGAGGCTGTGTGTGTACATGTAATAACTCCACACAGTGAAACTGGTATTACAGGCACTGGTAAATAAAAGAGGTGCTTTAGAGCCTAAAGCCCTAACACACACACACACACGCACACACACACACACACACACACACACACACACACACACACACACACACACACACACACACACACACACACACACACACACACACTCTGCAGGTCTCTAGTGATTTTTCTGTCTGAAGCTGGAGGCAGGGTGTGGCCAACTCAGGTAACTGACTGAATCATGTTTCACTCCACTCACTCATTAAACTTACACACACACACACACACACACACACACACACACACACACACACACACACACACACACACACACACACACACAGTTGAAATAATAACTGGGTTACAAAGCAGCGGAGCAAAGAAGTGCAAAACGTGACTCAGCCGGTGGATTCCTTCTACCTGCTGTCGTTTCTCTTTGAATGAAAAAAGAAAGCGTAGCTCACACACACCTGACAAACTAGACTTCTTCACACACGTCAAGATTTAGTGACAGCTATTCCAAACGCTACATAACACCCACTGAAGCATATCGCCCTGTGGGATTTACACAACAGTGTGTGACACTGTGAGTGGGCCGTGATAAAAAAAATACAAAATGGATGTCTGTGAAGTCTGATCTTAACCCTGTGGAACATCCTGTGGGTATTCTTTGCTTTTTTCACTGGGTGTAAAATGCAGGCTGTAAAGTTCAAGACACTTGTTTACTTTGTAACTCTAAGGTTTCAGTCAAGTCAGGTTATTTGTACATCCCCTTTCACAAACAATGTCGTAGTGTGCTTTAAAGGCCTGCAACAGTAAAACTCTCCTGACCCAGCCCACACACTCTAAAGCCGTTTTCAGACATGACCTGCGGGTAAAGTCCAGACAATTCCGGACTTTACTCAGACTTTCACACACGCACAACGCAGCGGGAGATTCTCTGCACAGACACTTTCAGAACAGCAGCAAATCCCCTGCATTATTCAAGAGAGGGGTTTTGCAGCCTGGTACAGTTAATACAATAGGTCCAATAGTAATGCATTATATTACGTCCATTAGAATGAGTGGTTTAGTTTAAATCACTTAAGGTGGGTTGGGTTTAGTCACTGGATGTGGTACCATGGAGAAGGTGTGGTGTGGCTGAGGAGGTCAGGGCAGGAAGACTGGGCCAACTCAATTTAAACTTTCTCCCAGCCCAAGTTATTTATGTTTAGAAAATTGGATTGAACTGACTCCACTTGGCGTATTTTGCTTTGTCTGCAGAATTCAGGGATAAATCTGCCAAGTACAATGGAACAATAATTAACAAAAATACTAGTCAAAGGCAAAGACACAAATTGATGACAATTTTGATTTGAAATTAGGAACATGTTGCATCTTTTGTGAGCACTGGAGCATGGGAGGCTTACTTTTTCTTTTTCCATACTTTTTTTCTTACTTTTAGAGACGCACTGGCCTCAGAGAGCGATTCTCCTTCATTCACTCAAAGGAGGTTGCTCTTGAACAGCCAAGACTGTGACAAGTTCCAACATGCAACATTTCACCTCAACATATGGGGGAAAACTAGTAAATACCAACCAGACTTCATCCATACACCTGCTGGTAATTTAAAAGTAGTGGAGTTTAAACCGGGTGTCAATTATTTGTTTTATCATGGGTCATCAGTTCAAATAGTGACCACCTTAGCTCAGATACCTGGAAAACACTTGAATTATAGGGATACACACACGTACATACACACACACACACACACACTCACACACTCACACACACACGGTATCCTCCAAATTCAGGAAAGCATAATTTGTCTTACTCAAGTGGAGCAGCCGTTGAAATTACAACCAACCTTGATGAAAAGCTAATGGTTTCTACAGCTTAGCACAACATTCAGTTGTATAACTGTATGTGTGGCTCAAACATATGGCCGTTCGGTCTGGAAAGGGTTTATGAAACAAGCACAAACCAAAAGAGTGTGTGTGTGTGTGTGTGGGATGGGGGCAGGGTGTGTGGGGGGGGGGCACCACATGGGCCGTGTCCACAGCAACGAGGTCCATGTAGAGTAGCATGAGGGAATGTGAGATTTAAAACCATAATACAGCCCAGCACCATCATTACAATTACAAATATTAAAGTCTGCTTGGTTTCGCTCGACAAATGTGAGGATTTAGTGCTTTTTCAGTTTTATATCACTGTTAATTAAATATAGATTAGCTTTGGACTGTTAGTCAAATAAAACCAGCAATATAATGACTAAACCGTGGGCAGGAGAAAGTATGTATTTTTTAAAATTCATCTGCCAATTTTCTTTTCAAGTATATTTATAGTTTGGTATAAAAATCTTCCTCACAACATCCGAGAGCCGACAATGTAATAATGTATAGTCTCAAAGCAAGTCATAATAATATTATATAACTTGAATGGCTCTCAGTAAAGCATATAGCTCTTAGATCAGTTACGTAAACAAAGAAAAAGAAAACAAGAAAAAAATTCAACCCATTTATGACAATAACACTTACAAATTGACATGAATGATTATTCCATCACCTTCCTATCAGATGTTAATTCTGTCAAGTGACTTATGAGTCATATTTTTTTATTTCACAGATTATCCAATTTTTATATTATATTAAGCTATTGACAACCGAAATGGTGTTTACCTGCAGCCCTTATTCATCTGCACACAGGCTCACAAACAAAGTAACAGTTTAAGTGAGGGGGTCAGTTTGACATGAAGGAGAAAGCAAAGTGTAAGACAAAAAGAAACTTGGTTTCAGTGGCAGTGGACTCTCAGAGGATGAAACACGTGCTGCAGGCCGTCTGACTGCACTGCTTAATAATTCAGTGAACAACACAGTGACCTGACCACCACTTACTACTCTGTCAGCCTCACTGTCATTTCTCTCAGTACTTACTTTAAGTGATAAGCTGCAGAAGTAAAAAAAAAAACACACACACACACACATCAGAGAATGTTGCTTCAAGTTATTAAAAGGTTTTAGTGCAGCACAGCTTTAAAGTGAGAGGAGGTTGAGAGCCCACCTGCAGTTCACTGTGGATGTGAAAGTGAGACGGTTCAGCTGTCTGTGTGAAGGTGTGTGCTCGAGTCTAAATTATTCAGTCTTTCATTGTGCAGTGCCTCAATGCATCGTCAGTGTTTAAGTGTGTGGGTTTGGGTGTATGGCAAATTTAGACACATTGCGTGTTACATAATACTCATGATTCATTTCCCCCCCCAAAAAATAATACATGAGTCCTGCTGTTGTGCTGCTGTGTGACACAGGTGGCAGATGAGTCTCTTTTAATGGTGTAAAACCAAGTCTGAAGCCTGGAGCTTGTGGCTGGGGATCAGCTAATGAGCTTTTAAATAGAGAGGCTAAACCAGCTTCCTTTTCAGTGTCACTGCTGCATGTGGACACATGCATGGATAAATGCACAGCAATGCATACACGCAAAAACACGCAGTTGGTGTTTTCAACCAGCCAGCTTTAAAGGTCAAGACTGAAAATATTTCATTTCTGTCTTAATGTCAACAAATGCTGCAAATAGACTAAAACCCAAACCATCAAAGTTTTATTCCCATGTGCTACATTGGCATTTAAAACACTTTGTAAATGATCCTTGCAGTTGTTCCTATACAATATGGAAGTTGAAAGGTACAATAAGTCATAAAAGACACAAAAATGTCTTTGGGTTCTGGTCTTTTCATGGGATTCGTTGACAGCAAGATGAATACAGAATAAAACCGGCCTTGCCCTTTAAGACGTATTTATCTTGAAGGGGAGGAAAACTAAAATAATCCAGTAGTAGGGGAAAAGTGACAGATCGAGAGAAGGCAGCGGTGGTGTAAGGGTGGGGGGAGAGCGAGAGATCCCCAGCAGCAGTCCTGGCCCAGTGTGACTCACAGGCTAAATGAGCCAGGCGTGTTGCCCCCTGATGCTCTGTGACCTAGATTGAGAGACACAGGCAGGAACGTAATCTCTCATTTCTCTGCCTCTCAGTATGGAACAGGCTGCTGGGATGAAAACCTGCCTCTAGTCCACAGCATCGCAGACAGGCGGCAGGACGGACGCTGTAGTCCTTAGGAAATCCACATGTCCATTTATGAGATGGGACAGTTACAGCAGGGACTGAAAATGGAGGCAAATTAAGAAAACTACTGTACAATGTGTGTGCAGTTGTCTGCTTTGCTGGGCATGTGATGCACTTGCAGCACCAGGCTCACGTAGGGCCTATACAATGACACAGATGGCATGCATCATGGGTATGAGCAGGGCTGGGCCGTTCTAGATGTATCCATTCTGGCACATATTTAATATTTGTCAACACAAATGCTTTAGCACTGGCAACGTAACTCTAGAGAATAGAATATCGGCCTGTCGGTTATTCTGCTCTGTTTAGACTGAAATGTCTCAACTACTGGATGGACAGTAATGAAATTACATCCACGTATTCAACCCCCTCAGGACACTTTTTTGGTTTTCCCCCTTTTTCTGTTGCACAACTATTTGATCAAAGTTTTGTACAATACTTTGTCTTATATATGTAAAACTGAGGACATTCTGATCAGCTGTACTTTGTTTTCAGTGTTAATTAGCGAACAATAGCATGCTGGCTAAAATCTAAGAGCGATTATGGAAAAACATTATGCCTGATAAATTAGCAGGTTCTTTTTGTCATTGGGACCGTGTTAGCATTTGATGCTAGTATTTAAGGTCCACTATGACTGAATGTAGTCACACAAAACTGCTAGCTTTTTGATGGCTACATCAGCTGATAGATATACTTTGCTTTTGTGTTTGTTTTTCGGATTTTTAGTTTTTTACAAAAGAAGACAATCTTCTCACTTTTTAAGTAAGCTGCCTTCAGACACGCACTGAACTCTGGATATTCTCCTGAATTATCCAGAGGGGCAGTATGTGAGAGCGAAAATGTACGAGTCCATTGCTGCGGACATTCTCTGGAGTTTTTCCTGCCAGGTAAAATCCGGGTAAAATGTCCAAAGAATGTCAGAGTGAGCCGATTTGAGAATACATCAGGATAATGACAGGAGTTTCGAGCAAACAGGCACACTGACGTTTCCAAAGTGACAAACGTGAAACTGAAAAAAAATCAAAAAGAATGAAGTATCTTAGGATGAAAAAGAGGCATCATACAAAAAGAAGACACCGATGAAGATTGAAAAAACAAGATACGAGAGCTTTAGTTGAGAAGAAGTGATGTCAGTGTTGATGTGGTGTAAACACAAACACGTGGTCTCCGAGGCAGAATTGATAAAATCATACCCTGCCTGCTGCATGCTCTACCCAGGTGTAAACAAGACAGTGAATCTGACCTGATGTCACCTTTTGGTACTTGGCAGTTTTTAGTAGTGGGAGCGACAGACACTTTTCTGAGATCGATGTCCCCTGGTGTGAACGGCATCTTTTCAAAGTAAATGGTTCTGGTCATTTTCACTCTCTGTCACATTCACACACTAAAACGTGAAAACAAATACAGAAGTTGCAGACACGACAATAGCCACACACTCCGAGGCTGAGCAGCTTAAACACTTGTGCTTCAGTGCTCTAGATTCCAGTCCGGCTCAATCTCCAAGTCTTTGATCCCCTCAATGGCTTTCTTTGTGTCCTTCCAGTCACCGGGGTTATTGGCGGTGGAGTTACACATTTGCATCCATATACACACACACATGCACAAACTGCTGTCAGCAACTATTGCTGCAAACAAAAAAATAAATAAAAATGCTGATGCATATTTTCCTCTGCTTGTTGCCGGGGGTCGTCCCATCTATAGCCACAACAATGGGGTGATTGTTGCCATGTAAAAGATATCCATGAGAAGGTTTCACAGTCTTTGGACGACCAGCTGCTGCTCGCCTCACGTAGGCTGATTGCAGGCGGCTGAGCAGACGGCAAATGCACTTCATCAAACTGTAAAGATGTAGATACAGGAGCGGGGCATCTGGACAGTGCCGAATTAAAGAGCCACAGTCCTCTTGGGCTAGTCCACAGCAGCGGGACGCTCACTCTGGGGGTGTCATCTTACCACTAACTCACACTTGAGCCTTAACACACTGAAACTTTCAGAGTTGAGTCAACAGACCAGTCAGAGCATCTGAACAGAGTGATGTTGTTTTCAAACTGATAGAAGAGAAAGAGACTCAAGTCACATGACTTCAACTCAGTTCTGACACAAGTAAAATCTCAGATGCTACAGTTATATGAGGAGAATGCAATGAGAGCCAGCAGTGTTGAAACAGTCAATCAATTTTGGACAATCAATTAATCATTTAAACTTACTATATTCAACCTCTAGGGGTCTTTTAATCAAAACAAAAACAAAAGACCTAATGACGTCGTGTGGCAGCATGGGATTATGGGAGTTTTCTTCACCACTATTGCTTGTAAAAGTCTACCTGATGCAATTCAGGCCCAAATCATGTTCACCGATGACGTAATGTATTAAAGTTTTATTCAAGTCACGCAGTGACCAAAGGAAAAACAGGGAGAAAAAAAAAGTCTCAGAGCATCTCGGTCATCAATACAGACAGAGCTGAGTGCCAGATATAGCCTTCTACACAACAGGCACATCGACATGAAATCCAATAAAATCTTCTTATTCAGTATTTAGGGGAAAATCCTTTGCCATCAGTGACTGTCTGGAGTTTTTTTCTTTGTGTCTCATTCTCTCTCGGAGGCTCACTGCAGTCGCTTTCAGCTCATATTTGTTGTGTCTCTCTCTCTGCTTATAGTCTTCTTCATCGGGCCGACTGCCGCTCAGCCAGAGTGAGATCAGGTGACTGGCTCTTGAAATCTTTTGAGTTTTTATGCCTTTTTTTGCAAGTATTTGATGAATTTGGCAAACAAGAGCTTTCATGCACAAAGAGCTGAGCTCAGACTTAAGAATGGCAGAGAGTGATAAGTGAAGGAAGTAATAACGAGGCTCAAAAACAATCAAAATAAAATCAACGGTTTGCCAGAATCAATAGCTGAGTATATTCTACAAAAAAAAGCAGATGTGCACAGGAAAACTAGAAAACATCAAACAGATCGAGAAGCTTGAGACTTGCGGATTAGCAGAAAAATAATTTGCATGGTGAAGAAAAAGCCCTTTATGCAAGTCAAGAATGGTCTCCAGGATGTGGGCGGACATGTTTTTTTCATCAACAGTCAAGAGAAGACTTCATCCTCAGAAGATTTACTACAAGATGCAAACTCCACAAAAGCATACAAATAGAAACCAATAGTGTGCTGACACAAATTCTATTGATTAAACAAAAATTCTACATTTATCAAAACGATGGAAAGAGTAAATTGTGGAGCGATAAAGGAAGAATCCTGCTCCTCTGTCAAACATGGTGATGGTGCTGGTATAGCTGCCAATGGACCTGGCACTCTGGCATTTATTGATGATTTCAATGCAGAACGATGGATGCAGAGGTCGACAGGACCACAGTGTGAGCTCTGATTCCGTCAAATGCACCAGAACCAAGAACGGTCCACGTCTGATCATTCAGCAGGACAGCGATCAAAAACATATGAACAGAGCAACCAAAGAGGGGGAGGTCCGCTCCATTTACTGGATCATCCTTTTGATTGCATAGTGAATTCCCATCATCCACTGCCTCTGATCCAGGTTAAGTGGGTTGAATGTACAGTGAACATACATCCCACCCCTCCATTATCCACTCTCATTATCACAGCATTAATTGCAGGCTATTATTAACCAGAACACACTCCACAGCCGCTCGGGTTAAAGTTGCCACAGCAACTCTCTGTGACACCATGTGAAGAAAGGTACTGTGGAGGTAAACTGTTAACTTGACATATTAAGTAATCTGTTAAGGATAGTAGTATCTACTGCTATGTAATGCTGAGGAGGAGGAGGACGATTATGAGTTTGAGAGAGTGGGGAAATGAAGATAAAGGTTTTACTTTAGAATGAACAGAGATATTGGATAAAAAAACAAGGCCAAAGCTTGATTCTAAAGATACTTAAGTCACCTTGAACAAAGGACAGGGAGAATCACTGGCCCTGTGTGTCCACACGTGTTCTTAGAGCTGTCCACTTGTGATCAGATCACTCAGGACAGATGTTAATACCAGGTCTGATTCTACACCTGAAGGGACTGCCAGCTAGTTTATCTGCTCACATCTTCAACACCTGTCCTCTCATTGCGTTCTCGTGAATGGAAGAGTAAAGACATTCTCGATGAACACCCAATTATGAACAATTCTAACCATACCTTTATCAGTTTGTCAATAAAACATTTTTTCTAAGCTTTATATAATAAATTCAATGATTCATGGCTTCACTCAAAGCTTTAGAGCTAACAGTAAACAAGGAATGACTTAAATGTGCACCTTACAGAATCAGGAATTGTACATGGACATATACTTGACCCCTATGTGGCCCCTGATTTTTGAAAATTCTAGATCCAAACAACCCAAAAACAAAGTGACAGGGTGAAAACAACCTCCTTGGCAGGGGTATTAAATTGGCCGACCATGTGCACAGTGATGAATCTAAACTGTTTCCACATCCTCCTCTCTTGTGATTTGAAGTCTCACCTGTCCTTCCACATGGGCCGGACACTTCCAGGTATCAGTGTGTGTGTGTGTCTCTCTGTGGTGCATGAGGCTTCATTAGTGGCACATACATCCCCCCCTGCCTGACTCCTCCACGTGAAGCACATTACTCATCCACCCCCGGGGCGCCTGGGAACTGCACAGCACCAATCAAGCTCTTGCGCTGTGATTCACACGGTGAGGAGGAGACTTGCATAACAGCCAGCACTATGTTCCTCTTATTTATTTCTTTCATTTCCCACAGTCATTCTTCTAAAACAAATGACCCTCTGCTACATGAGCTGCAGTGCAGGGTTCAGGCTGTGAGAGCAGCATCATGTAGAGTCCACTGATGCCTCTGAACGCCTGAGGGATGACAGATATGACCCATTTTCTTTTGCAGGAGTGTACAGGCTCATAGAGATGATAAGCAATGTAGGAGAAACATGGAGAGAGAAGATGTGGATCAAAGCTAGGATGCTGAAAGGGAAATATAAAGAAAAGAAACATACAAGCTTAAGCATATGAACATACATTGTTTGTGTCACAGCCTGTGCAGATAATATCAAATATGTAGAATAAAAGCGAGAACACTTAAACAAGAAGTGACAGCTTGAAAAGGAGGTCAGTGTGTTTTGAATCTCACTGCAGCTCTGAGTGCAGCTCACTCTGTTTGTTTATGTGCTTGTTTTCACTCTCGGCACATCCACCACCAGCACCCCCGCAGCCCCGGCAGCCTCCGCGCCGCTACAGCCCCGCTTACCTTCGGACAGCTCCAGGTCCAGCTCCGCCAGCTGGTCCCTGACCTCTTTAGGGAGAGCCGACAGATCAACGCCGCGGTCGGCCATCGTCGGAAGCGCAGCAGCGGCAGCCTGCAGCGGGATGTCGGTCAGCAGCCACAGTCCAGCATGAAGCGAGGAGGAGAAAGAGAGGTCAATCAAGAAGTTGTTGTGGCGGTGCTGATCTTTACGACTCCATCTCCGCGGCTCCCCGACACCGCCATGACTGTGGAGCAACTCGCCCGGAGAGTCGGTCTGTGTGTCGGTCACATGACCGGACCTGCTGATGGTGAGTGCCGTGACAGGAGGCTGCGATCAGGCGGCCTCTCTGCGCCCCCTGCTGGCGGGCTTCTCATACATTTCATACACTTCCCCCTGAGGTGAACACAGTGAAAACACTGAGTTACAAGAAGCTGTACAGCTCTGTGGAGCTGAAAGGAACTGCAGTCAGGTGTAAATTCTCTGTGGGTTTGACACTATGAGCAAACACTATTATATAGTCTTTTGATCCATTGTTAATATACAAATACAGATTAAATCGGTTTTGGTATTTCAGAAACACATAAGATCACTGTATTTATTTTTCAGGAAATCAAATGTAATGGAAACAGAAGAGGAACAAACTGGGGCTGGTTGGAAACACACTGATGACGTTTTCTTTTTCATAAATTTATTGTATTTGCCCGAGACAACTTTTTAATTAGTTGAGACTATACACAAGTAATTTTTCCCACTTTGAGGCCTGAGTATTTGACAAACACCCTCCATACGGATATCTTAAAGATGTTTTTTCATGTGGTTCATTCTGTTAAACAAATAAAACACACTTATGCTCTTCAACAAAATAAAGGAACATAAAATCACATGATGGTAAAAAGCCTAGCAAGCGCACTGAAAAAACCCAACACATTGAGACCATGAAATAAAAAAACACAGTGACAAAGGGGAAAACAACCATGTGATAGTCTTGGAAGTACAATGTGGTAAAACAATCTACATGTCAAAACTTAAATTTCAAAAGATGCACCTTGCACATGTATGAAATCTACTTCAGTTTTTAAAATGTTGGAAAGCAACCAGGTCTAGGAGATCTGTATTTCCCTACAGATGTGCATTCATCACCAAACTCATTCATTCAAGAATACTCATCTTCACATTTTTTTCGCTCACCTAGTCACTTAAACTTTCAATTAAAATAGACCAAACCCGTCTCAGTGGTTGGGCTACATGCGTCAGCTAAATGCAAGAACATTAATATTCAATAGAAAAATATATTGCACTACCTCTTTCCTCAAACTGAAATGGCATGGTAAATGGTTTCAGATGCACTAGGTTTGATGATCATTTAAGGGCCTTCTAAAGCTAACCATTTCAATGACTGAGGATGGAATTCTTACACAACAAGGACAATCTTAGCATCAATAATTTGATGCTATACAACAGAAGTAAAAGCAGCTCAATAACCAGTGATAGTACAATGAGGCACAAACAAACAGTGGTATTCTTCAGCCATGAATAATTCATGCAGCCAATAGGGTTTGATACATACACAATTAATGTAATGGGACCCATTCCAAATGGCTTAAAAACAAATGCTACAAAAGTCAGGCAAACATTTACAGGTTAACGGTGTACACGTCTATAATTTGGATTGTTACGCACTTGGCTGACTAAACCATAATGTATTTGTGGACAATGAACTGAAAAGGGAAACGCAGACAGAAACCTAGCACTCAGGGTGGGAAGTAAACAAAAGAACAGTATTAGAAACAGTTTCCAGGCTGCCGTTACTGCAGTTAGCCAGCCCATCTGTCACGGTACTTTCACTGCATCAGCAACACGTTATGTGGAGCGCCCAGTAACAGGCATGAAAAAATCTTTCCTTACATAAAAAAATACAAGATATCACAGAGTAAAACTGTCAGCCTGGAAAGCAACCAACCTCATCACAGCCAGCGTGTGGGACAGAATTGGACTAAAGCTGCATATTTAATGTGAAACAAAAATAAACACATGATTTTCACATACAGATTTTTCCATTCATAATTTTCATCCTGATCTAAAACATTTTCCAACTGTCGTAACTGAATGAGAAATTCCCCCAAACCCTGCAATGTGAGTTTCTGACGTGTTATTCATATTTATGTACACAGAGAGGCTCTCTGAACAGGGAGCCTGCCGGGGTGGAGGGCTGATGGAGCCGCTGTGCCATGTCTTTGTGTGATTATCATTGGCTGTGAGGGGCAGGGGGGGTGAAGTAACTTAGTCTGGGGTGAGAGAGGAGGGCAGATCCCTCTTTTCAAACACTTTGCACCAGTTCGGCCTCCAAACGCCACTTGAGTTCATACTGGCTACCTGCGTCAGCACATCATCTTGAAGTTGCCTGTGACTGCGTCGCCATGACGACCCCTCCCGGCTGGCCTGATCCCATGCCGGCCAAGACTGACATAGCCACCGCCTCTGCAGCGCGGACACTCAGCCCGTTGATGGTGGCCCCTGGGCTAGAGGCAGAGGCAGGCGGTGATGGCCCGTGTTGGATAACTGCCGCCGGGGAGCCGATGGGCTCAGTAGAAGTGTCCCTGGAGGATTCATCTCCTCCTGTAGCTAGAGACAGAGAAAGAATCATTCACCCTTAGAGAGGTGAGCGAGTAAAAAGAACACATTAGATGGATGAGATGATAAATGGATCCTCACAAAAGAAGGGACATTGTACTGGAAGCTTTTCTGTTTGTGACCCTACACAGTTACCTAAGAAAGCTGCCTTCTTCTGCATAACTGTGACAGGGCAATCTTTGTGGGCCAGAAGGAGCTGCTTCAGCTGCGCCACCTCATTCCTCAGGAGGCTAACTTCATTCTGATTGCAAAACATAGAGCACACAAATCATTCCCAACATGCCCCTACCCGTCACATTATCAGGGAAACTAATCTCTGCATGCGTGATTAAATATTTGGTTTAAACCCTGGAGACATTGAAGCCTCACCGTCAGGGAGACATTCATACTGACGAGATCGTCTGCCTTCTTCTCAAGAGAGTTAACCCACAGCTTTCGTTTCTGCCGGCAGCGGGTGGCAGCCGCCCGGTTTCTCTCCAGAAAACGCTGCCTCCTCTCATCAGGATCCATCTCTGAGGCTCGCCGACGCCGACCGCCTGTGGGCTGAGCAGGGGACACCTGGGGATGAGGACGGGGCGAAACATAATTTCACATTGCATCTAGGTTATGTGACATGAGTTTGGGAAATGGAGCAGGTAGATTAACAGAAAGACTTTCTTATTGCAGACCACAGTGTGACTGCTATGTAGAACCAATGACACACTCATATTTACTGTCAAGTCAAAAGTCCAAATAAATCACATTTTCTGTATTGTAGAGTCAAACAAGAGCATTCAAAACAAACAATGAATGTGCTGCTCATGTCTTTATTTCGTAAGTCTACATATGAGCTTTAATTTTATTCAATTTAGCAAAACAACATAAATGTTGACAAACTGAATACTTGAGTGATTTTGGAGCTACAATGCACTAAACATAAGAGATGACTGTGTTGCCTTTTTTATTGATTTATCTAAGTTCAACACTGTGGACCAATACATTAGTTTAAACCACCAACTTTGGGGGTTTAAAGAAAAGAATTGCAATTGGTTTATTTAAGTGTTGGAAGTCGAGCTGTTGTGGCTGATGCCCAGAGGACAAGTTTTAGGGCTGTTAAATGTGTGCCATGGGGGTTCCCTTTTAGGCCCACTTTCATAAATAATTCAGTATTCATTTATCAGTATAATTTACTTAACGCTTACTGCCAACCTTCCTGGGTACCTGCAGCTGAAGTTCACAATACACAAGACTATTTGGTTTTTGAGAATCAACTTAGATCTGAGATTGGTAAATTAGCTTTTCAATTCTATACTCCACAAGTAAAACAACATGCAGAAAAGAGTAACATACATATAGACATACACATACTCACATACATACAATACATTTTGAGTTGTGACCAAAATCATGTTTTGTGCAGGCCCAGTGACGTTGACATTTGACCATCAAAATGTTTATCTTTGAGGATAAGTAAACATTTGAGTCAGATATGTAAAAATTCCCTCAAGGCTTTCCTGAGATATCATGTTTACAAGGACACCGGTTTGGCGAGGTCACAGTGACACTGACATTTGACCTCAAGTTCTGATCAGTTCCTCTTTGAGTCATAGTTAAGCTTTAAGCAAAATTTTGACATTCACATCGAAGAGAGCAAAAATATGTTTTGTGTGGCCAAAGTAACTTTGACCTTTGTCCACCAATAAAAAATCAGATCATCCTCAAGTTCAAGTGAACATTAGTACCAAATTTAAAGGGATCCCTTGGAGATGTTCCTGAGATAATGTATTCATAATAAAGGGAGGGAATGGTGCTAGGTATGATTTGTATGTAAGCTTATATGGCCTGTGTAATACCTGTGGTTGAGCTGGTGACGGTGCATCAGAGTTTTGGGTGGGCTGCTGGCTCTGTTCCTGCCGCTGTGGGACAGCAGGGATGGATCCTGACCCACCACCGGCCCCATCTTGTGCTCCCTGGCCCTGATGAGTTAAAGCTGCCTTCAGTCGCTATAAAAACACAAACGCAACCATGTAGGTCAACTAATGTTGAGCTCACAAACAGCTGTTAAAGTTAGGTGTCCGCACATATTAAATATAACACAATTGTATGTAAAAGCAATTTTACACGTGATACAAATTGCCCACATAATGATGCCACTATGACTGATCATCTCTCACCATCTTGGCCTCAGAATGCAGACTGTACCCAGAGGGTGAGGACGAGCCACTGCTCACTCCACCAACTGGAGGTCCTGGGATTCCAGGGATGTTAGGCACTGAGTTCATTGGCCTCGCAAGCTTCACATTCCAACAAATGGTCATGCAGAGAAAAAGAGTAAGAGACAGAAGAGAACATTGCTCAAAAAGATTAAGGGAGCATTTAGGCCCTCTCCCAATTCACCCCTTAGCCCTACCACTTGAAGGGGCACACTTCCAGAGAAGGGCACTTCCTATCTAAGGGTAGGGCCAAGGAAGAGGAATTGTGACAGGGTCCATTGAGAAGTGTAAGCAATTGTGAATCAATATAACCTGTTTCTGAAGATTTGCAATGTGATGCAGCACAGTCAGATCATGGAGGAGATACTAGGAGACAGGCCATTACATAAGGAGAGCTGGACAGGGCCATCTCTTCACAGATAAGAGCAGGTTCTCACTGAGCACTTTTGACAGACACGAGAGACTCTGAAGATGCCGTGGCGAACATTATGCTACTTGTATCATTTAGTATGACCAGTTTGGCGGTGGAACAGTGATGGTCAGTGAAAGCATATCCTTTGAGGGTCGCATGGACATTATGTATTGGTGAATGCTTGCCAGTTGCTGCCTAGTAGTGCCACAGACTGTCCAGGACTTGTTGATGCCCCAGTCCAGGTCTGGGAGGAGATCCCCCAGGATATCATCCACCATCTAATCAGGAGCATGCCCAGATGTCGTTGGGAGTGCATACAGGCACGTGGTGGCCATACACACCACAGAACAACCTTATGAGTTGTCAGGATAAAAATTCACACAAGTTGGATCAGCCTGATTTCAAATTTTCACTTTATTTCAGCGTGATTTTGAATCCAGCCCTCAAGCCGTTAATGATTTTTATTTCCTTTGACCATTCTTATCTTGTTTTGTTGTCAATGGATATCAGTAATGATTTTCAACATTAATATTTTGTTCTTTGAGATCCTATGTGTGATTTAATTTTAATTTTTTAATTTGAGCAGTTTATAAAAAAGTCTACTAATTACAATTTGTTATACTTTTGAGAGTTTTGAAAATGACTTACAGATATAACCGAGGTCATCTGCACAGGACTTGGCAGGAGAGGGACAGTCTGCCCATTAGGGAGGTGCCTCACCAGTGGATAAGAACTTGTTGGGGAGCTGTTGACAAAATTAAATACTTGTAAACTGCTGTTCTTCTATTCGGTGCCAACAGACAAAATTATGATTGGGGAAAGGGTACATGTATATCTCCTGGGTAACACAGGACGCTCTACCAAAGTGCTAGGTGTACCTAGCCTCTTAAATTCAATTGAAACATTAGTTAGAACATACTCAGCTTCTGTAAAGTGACAAATCTATGAAATGTTATTAATCTGTAAATTATTTGAAGAGGGGTAAGGATTTGACTTACAGTTTTAACATGTTCAGCAAATACCGCCAATCAAAATATAGTAAATCAAATAACAGAAAGACACAGCTGTTTACCTGAGCTGTCTGTTAGAAGGTGGAGCTTGCGTGATGACGGACGTTGGGGATGGCAGAGTTGTAGGGTGTAGTGGGTCATTACTCAGGTGAAGTGGAAGAGAACCTGGACGCACAATGGTTGGAGTAGGGGCAGAGCTGGGCTTTGTGGGAATCTCCTGTTGACACATCACACACTTTTTATGTTGACAAGTAAATGGCAGTTAATTTTGTCTTGAGGATAACGGATACACTTTTTACTGATATAAATTGTCAGGATGTAAAGTTCGAACCTGCAAACCAATGTGCAGTCGGCATAAAATAAGTCTGTAGTAATACATTGTAGCTTTCCTCCTACCCTTGAGTCTCTGCTGTTGTCCGACATGCTGGAAGAGGAGTCTGGACTTTCAGGAGGTGAAGAATCCACTTGTAAAGGACCCTCATCCTCATCTTTTACTTGAGATGGTGTTTGTAAAGGTGCAGGCTTAGAGGAAAAAAACAGGCAAAAGAAGATCAACATCAACTTTCGAATCATCTGAAATTATTAAACACTTTATGAATAAAAGATCTTACAACTTGAGCAAAAACAGTGAAGTTTTATTAAACATACAACGTACAATCATCCTTACTCTAACCAGGTGCTTTGTCCTCTGATCATCCTCATGTGCTTTGCTAAACTCCTGTTCAAAGGAATTGGCTAGTTCACTGAACAACCCAACCTCCTCACAGTTTTTCAGGAAACGTGTCGGTGTAGGGGTCTGGTCTGCATTTAAAAAAAGGGGGGGGGAACCATTATGTTAGTGGACAGAAATACTTCTTTCACAACAGACTATTTATATCAATATAGATGTAAAAAACACTCAGGTTAATAGTAATGTATTTACCTGCAATGATAACGGAGTCTGTTCGGGCAGGACCAAATTTTAATGTCATTTCATGCTTGTGTTTGTGGACTGCCAGGTGGTCTTCATTGGTGAATCTCTGCAAACATTAACACAGCAGATAAGAAAAATATAGTAATATAACCACCAAACACAGTAAGTGTGTCATTACTGTGGCCACTGTGCTGCTCATAAATCTTATTTCAGATTAATATTAGCTCCTGCTTTGTGTGCAGAAGGTCCACACTGAGGTCAGACACTGTAAAAACAGTCTTACATGTGCTTTATCATTTTTATGGACTACTTTGTCATTTGTGCACCACCTTGAATAAACTGCAGTGAGTGCATGTGATATGAAAGAGGGAAGAATTTATTTTAGACAATGTTCAGACCTGGTATTAAGACTTTCATCATGTGAGATCAGATCACAAGTGGTCAGCGTGAAATTCGTCTGTTGAGACCTGGCATTCAAATATTCCTGAATGTGTCTCCTGTGACCACTTGTGATCAGATCTCTCAGGAGACACTTCCTCAATCTATGTGCAAATAGTCACAGCTGTCAGTTGTGTTTGTGAAGACCAAAGGCTGTTGTTTTTAACCAGTCTAACTCCAATTTTGTGTGTGTGTTTGGGTCTGTATGTGTGTCGGTGTGAGCAAGAATGAGAGAAGTAGAGAGAGAACGTTAGCCAGCAGAGTCAGGAGGAACTGGATGAATGAATGCAAAGCTATGAGGAAAGATTTGAACACTTTTAGAAGTGTTGATATTGAGGTGGTGGCTGCAAAGAAATCAACATATGGGCACTGAGAAGTATGAAAATACATTTCTACAGTAGTGGGTAAGAGCACGTCAGCTGAGTTGGTGATCCTTAATATGTGGCCTAGGGTGCATTTCCATTCACATAGAGAAAAGAACGTGGCATGGACCACCTCTGAATGTGACTTTTAGTGATCTGATCTCAGGACACATTTGAGTGCATTCAGACCTGTACTTGGCACTGAACACTTGTGATCCGATCACTCAGGATGGGTGTTAATGACAGGTCTGAACAGGTTATTACATTTCAGAGCTTGATAATCAGAGATGTACAAAGAGTGTTACGGAGACATGCATATGAATATAAATATTGAGATAAATATACTGAAAAAAATCTGACCTGCCCACATCCAGGGGCAGAGCATACAAAAGGTCTGTCATCCCCCATTTCAGACGAGTGATCTGCAAAAAAGAGAGCAAAAAGTAGAGCAAACTGTTAACTCCTATGGAAGCAGACAGCCGATCTTCCATTTACTAAGACACATTATTTTAACAGTAATGATTACATGCTATTGAATGATGCAAGTTTAAACCAGCTTCAGTTCCATTGACAGCGTTGACCAAAAAGCAAGTAGTTGACCGGAGAATACTTCCCTGTTTATAATTTAGGTTGACCACATGTGACATGCACCTGTTGAGAACTACAGTCTCTGTTAGCGCCATTGATAGCATGAGCTCTCACATAAACACTGAAGGGACAAACAGGCCGACCATCTCCGGCCTGTTTGGTGCGTTTGCTGCGGACTCGATCGGTCGAGGATAACCGTGGACAAGCGTTCAGCGATGAAGCAGCATAGCCAGAGCAAGCTAGCACACAACCTGCCCTACAGTGTCCTCAAGTCCGAGGCGTTAGCTGGCGATCACTGCCGACGCCATCGGGCTCTGCAGCTAGCTAGGTGGACTGGGTTGGGTTACGGACTAAAGGATGGGTTATCATAAGGTTATCATATGGTAAATATATATTTGACTTCATGAGAAAAGGGCCTCATGCTAGCACAAACCTAGCGCTAGCCTCACCACACTGACCCGAAACCTGACAGCCATGTCATCATCACGAACACAGAAGCTAACACAGTGCTCACTCGTGTCACACAACACACGGTCGAACACGCCCAGCAAAGCGATTTTTTTTTCTTGTGTGGCTGCCAGAACAACATAGCTAGCTAATGCTAACTTGCTAACCGAAGCTGCGTTAGCTCTACACTAACACTAACGGGTCCACCGAGTTAGCAGCTAAACGTTAGCACGCTAAATGCTAAAGAAAGCTATGCTCGTGAACTGGCCGCGCAGAAAATAACACGAGTGACACGAACACAGAATTTGTATCGGTCATGAAATATCACATTTTATTTAAGAACAACCGAATACTGTCCTGACTCACCCACCGTGAAAACGGCCTCTCCCACCTCCCTGCTCCGGACAGCGCCGCGGTGCTCCTGCTGCTCCTGCTGCTGCTCCTGCCCGTTGTTGATACTCTGACACGCCACCCGCCAAACATCGCGAGAACTGCGACATGCCACAGTATTGCATAAGAGGGCCACTGAAGTCAAATCAATTGTTATTCGTCCGTCTGGTGTTTTATTTGGTTTAGATTCTCATTATTTTTTACAATACTATCTGCCTTTTAATTTTTCAACACATTTAGAACGTTCATTTTTATAAAAATAATGTACTTTATTTAAACAGCACCTTTCAAAGCAGGTTACAAGGTGCTTGGCAAGTTAAAGATCGAAAAACTAAAGGCAAACAACAGGAAGTAAACTATAGGAAACTATTACACGATGATCACACAGCATTGAAGCACATAGACATACATAACAAGTTTTGCAGATAAGAAAAAAATAAAGAACAAGATAAACTAAAACATTAGATCAGAACAAGGAGAAAGCACTGCTTTATTCACATCCTTTTTTTATACTTGTACTTTACCATTTTCAGCTCTCTTGTGTTGTGTACCCGATGTAACATGTACGATTTTCACAAAAAGATACTTATATATTTTTATATACCCTCCCACTTGACCACTCTTATCTCATCTCTACACAAAGGCTGTTGAGTTGTGTCAGTGTCACAGTTAACAGACATTTCATGGACTGTTAGTGAAATCTTTTCCAGTGCGTGGGAGGAATCTGAGACTGTACTGTACTGTACACACACATCTGCCAATTCCCACTGCTCTGCCAGTAATGTCCCAGAGTCAATTTGAAGATCAGCACATGGCACATCTGAATATGCAATTCAGAAAACATACACAAACAAGCAAGACAGGACTGTTTAAAAATAAATCTTTATTTCCATATATCAGGCTCAGTAATAAAATATTCACTTGATAAACCAGTGTGTACTTGGCTGAAGTTTGAAATCCTGTGTTTGATTTAGACAGATATAAGCAGGACTCGGATATAAGACTAATATTGCATTGACGGGCAACCAAAATCAAATATATCATACACACCTAACATTGGACAAATAAGCATGCACATACATGTTAAGCTCTGCTCCAATTAGCTGCAGCTACCATAAACTTAGATTTACATCAGAGCGGATCTATATGTCTTAAATGTCGTGAACGGGCCGTGTTGGATTTGGACGACCAGCTAACCAGCCTCGATCAGTGGAGTGATGTGCTCAACAACCTCCCACCTTTTCCTGTTGAGATCAAACACTGTTAAGGCACTGGAGGTTTGGTTTGAGATAACAGTTCCATGTAGTTTGAAGCAGAAGCAATTGGTCTCTTTCTTGCAACCAGGTTCACACTGACAATACAAACACATTATACTGTACACAGGCGACAACTACTGATTACAAAAAAAACAAAATACTGAACACCACAGTAAGTTTCCTAGAAGCGAAGGAATCAAAACACTTATCTAAGGCATTTTTTTTAATTCACCTAACCCTAAAATGTATAATTCTTTACCTTCACTCGTTTTTTTATTCATTTAAATTTGCAGCACCACAGGCTATTCGGATTATATGAAAACATATTGAAGCACAAGTTCAGCATTTCTGAGCAACGTTTTCCCCTTTTCTTACATCTGCTGTGATTAAAAACCTTGAGATCAAACAATAGTGCATTTCAGCTCACACCACTACAGATACATGTTGCTCTGCCATGAATCCTGACTGTACACATCAACAATCAACTCAGTTGTCAATAACTAAGTATTTTTTTCCCCCCTAAAATCATTCGACACAGCAATTTAAAAACATTAGAGAAACACTGATAACCATGAAAAGAAAAGCATGAAAATGGACAGAAAATGAAATTTAAAGACAGGCTGTGCAGCAGGAAACACGTACATAAACAATGCTAAAATAACCCTGTATATACACACACTCAAGAATGCTAATACATAAGTCATTTACAAGATCAAGCTCAAACATGGTTTCTATATCAACAGATATACATTCAGCTGAAATTAGGAAGTGATGACGATGCAGGCAATGTCACCAGATCAAGAGACACTTACCACAGCAGCATCCCTCAAACAGCTACTTTAAACAATTTCTATTCAGAAGTCAATGTGTTAGCAGGTCACATGCAGGTGGTTGGTTACAAATAATTCTTTCACATCTCATCCTTCTCTAGAAAAACTTGAAAATGAAAATACAGAACAATCTAAACACTATGTTACAGTGATTACTGGGTGATCGTCTGGACTTAAACATTTCTGGAACAGGGTCTGTGCTCCAGAAGTTAACACGGTCAAATGAAGTTCAAAAATGGCTGATAACTCATTAATCTTGCTTCATGAGACAGACACAATCTGATAAAACATGTAAAGTCTGCTCCTGCTTAACTCTAATAAAACTAAGCAACTGAAATAAGACATAGTGATTTGCACAGTTACATTGAATTAAACGTTTAACTCCACATTTGTTAGTTCAACTATTTGCAGTGCTTTAATATCTGCATCACAAAGATAATAACTGTCAAAAATGCAATAATTGATAACCATCATATGATGTAATCTTTTGAATCCATGTAACTTAGTATTTCCCCATCATGTTGTAGAGCATGATTCCATATTCATGAGAATTTCTCCAATCACAGCTTCTCATCTAAACTCAAACCTTCTGTGGTAAATCTTCCATTTCATAAAAAAACAAAACAAACAAATATCCTTGATACAAATCTGATGAAAAGCTGAAGATGAATCACACGTGAATAATGGCAACTCAAAAACATGTGCCTTAATGTCAATTTGGTTGTTGACAATGCTTCATGTAACAAAACAATATTTATAGATACAAGATGGTTCTTTCAACCTTAACTCTCTCAAAGGTTCAAACACACACACTTTTGCCAGTTTATGGTGATATTACTTTAGGCAAAGTATGTTTCAGCACCTCGTCAGCAATTCTGTCAGCAGACTAAATGCACTTTCCTGTCTTTTCTTCAACAATGATAAGAGAATCTTTGACGAAGTCTGTCAAACGAAATATATTCATCTGTCTATTTACATATATTCTATATTTACATAGATTTCTTTTTTGTTTAAATACATGTTGTAAAGGTTTCTGTTCCGTAGGTTATTTTGGTGACGTTGGGGGAATGTTCTGTTCCTTGCCACTGCGTCTGGGGCCCCGCTGTGGATTAAACGGTTTTCCACTGTTTAGGCCTCTCTGATGCTCCCGAATTTTCAGCCCTGCACTCTGAACTCTGGCTTGGCCATTTCCCCCTCTGAAGGAGCGTAATGGCTGACGAGGCGGCCGGCTGTCTCCATTTTTCTCTGGTTTGTCTGTTGTGTGCCTGCAGTTGGGGCAAGGCTCTTCACCCCTGTTTACCTTGAGCTCCTGTAGGGGTTGGGTAGCTGAAGACGCAGGAGGTGGGGGAGAGGGAATCAGTGCTGGTGGCTTGTCCATGGCCATCTTCTGGCATACCTCTGCATAGCTGAGCTTTTTGAGCCCCTGGTTAGAGGATAACAGAGACATTTCAAAACCAAAATATAAACCATATATAAAACAATACAACAACAAAATAAAAATTGAAACTAAAGAAATTAGTCAAGTTCAACAACCACAAAGGCTGTGTCCATTTGAACATCATATGATACAAAATATTAAAATAGCCTAGAACAAAAAAATCCTTCAATAACACACTGACAAAGATCAAGGCAGAGAAGTGAATTAACTTGTAGTGGTAGTTAGGCTGAGAAGTAACAGATACGTTTCTATAGAAATTGTAAACGTTAAGACACAACACACAACAGCTGTGACTATTCATTATCCTCATAGGAGTCAGATTAGATTTAATAATATTTTATCCAGGTTATTTGAATAAATCAGTATGACACAAAGTACAGTCTTAGGAGGTTATAAAGTGACTCATATGACTGACTAACCAGGGAGCATTAAACAGGAAACCGATGCAGTATTCCAGAGGAGGAAAGCAGGACTCACCAGCTCTGATGTTGGAGTTGAGGGAGAAGGAGAAGGTGCTTCTGTTGAAAACGACTGGCTGCAGGGGGAGGGGTCATATTCGGATTCTGCTGGAGAAACTGCCTCCGTGGACGAAGAGACTGTTTCCTCTGGAATGTGATGTTTAGTTTTATCCTCTTCCTTCACTGAAGAAGAATCACTAAATCGACAAATATAAAGTGTTATTTTTCACGACATATCCTTCACATATTTTATTTGTTCTTACTATCAAAACTTGTGGAAGAACTCCTGCACACTGTCCAACTTGCAATCAGAAATGTATTATGCAGCTTTTCGGTACTAGACCATCATCAGGCAAACAACAAAGGTCTAGTACAGAAACATTACATATTACATTTCTGATTGTTGTACAGTGTGCAGGAACTCTTTCAAAAGTTTTGATCCACTCGTCCAAAGTGTTTATGAGTTCTTGTTACACCATGAAGAAAACTGTACCATGAGGTGGGTGGTGCCTCTGTCTGCAGTGTCACAGGAGCAGGTTTGGCAGTTGGGGTCACAGATTCTGGTGAGCTCACAGGATCTTCTGAGACAGTTGTGCGTCTGGTCTCATTAACTTCTTGGCTCACAGACTGACATAAAGAAATTCAAATATAATGAGCATTTATGCAACTGTAACTTTAAGGCTAATTGTCCAATATAGGGAATATCAGAGAGGGTAAGATTTACCTTGTTGGTCACCTTCATGCCGCGTACAACATCAGAGAGGCGCATCTCTGGTGTGGTTTCTCCTCGTGTACTAACCACAGACCCTGGTAAAGGAGGGAAATTGGAAGCTGCCAGGTCAAACTTTGGAGGGGGTGGAACCTTGGCCTCCATCAAAGGGATAAGACGCTGCAGACAAAAAAAATCAATAAAAGGTTAAGATAACAAATGATCTTGCACACTACTTGAAATTTGCCAAAGAACAGTAAAATGAAACTTTCTGAGATACCCTCAGGACCTGTCTGGTGTGCAAAAATGTGTGAAGACAATTGTTTTATGGAGAATCACTCATAATTTAACGGAAAAAGGAAATACGCTCACCTTGGTATGTTCATCTTCTCTTTTTCTCCTCATGCCTCTGTGGCTAACTCTCCTAAAAAAAAAACAGACCTTTTTTATGAGTTTTTTTTTTTTAATAAAAAATACAATGTCTTGCATTCCCATTGAGCTGAATGTGAAAGCCAAATAGTTTTATTCCTTAATAATGTCAACACATAAAAGGTGATCAAATTGTAACAAATATCAATATGAATATTAATAGTATACACACACGTTTCACTGCACATTAGTGGGTCACACTGCAGTTAATCTCATAGTGTTAATAAACAGGATATTTCTAACTAACCTGCCATGTCCAGCCCCACTCAGATCTCCACCGGATATGTTAGCTGGCAGAGAAATATCTTTAAGAGTGAAGGAGAGCAGAGAGACTGGTTCTGAAGTGGTGCCACTCTGTGTCCCTGGTGTCTGCAAGGGCTGTGGACTAAAGGGCAGAGCATCCATCAGGGCTCCCAGTGTCAAGGTAGAAGGAGAAAGAGTGGGCATGTCTGCAGGCCTATGGTGACCCTTCATGTGGTTTCTGGACATAAACAAAGGACAAACAATTTTAAACACCAATGCTACCATGAAAAAGTACATTTAGATATTTTAGCAAAGTATAATCGGTTATTTTAACAATAAGAGAGAGTGAACAAATTATGATTTTAAAGCAGTTTATGTTAGTTTGATTACAAAGTAGGTTTTTAGCTTTCTAAAGCATAAATGGCTGACACAGGCTATGACTGCACATATTTTGTTCTTGGTGCATGTATTTTCAGTTTGTTGTTGTTGTTATGTTGAACATTTGCTTCAAAAGTGATAAAGAGTTGAAAGAAAAATTTGAATTAAGACTGGACAGAATGACTGTGAATGAGAGAGTTATCTCATCATGACTTGCACTTACTGGTTCTTGCTCATGGGTCGATGTGGTTTGACAGAGCTTGAGTTCGCTTTGTAGTTTCCAGGATTGTTGTAACCATTCAAGAATCCACCACTTGGGAAAGGTGCCTAGAGCAAATCAAATTACACAATGTAAATCTCTCATACTTTTGTCAATAATTAATCTCATCTTGAAAACCACTTTGTGATTGAAACTCTTACCAGTGGTGTTTCAAAGTAAGGCATGACTGAAGGGTTCCAGGAAGGAGACACCACCGGATAAACAGGGTACTGCTGCTGAGGGCTGTACATTTGCTGCATGTAGACAGGGGAGCTGTACTGGGCCTGTGGTTGGGCATGCTGACTGAAAACACTGGAGTCGACACTGCGGAAGCCATTCTTACCAAAGAATGTGTTAATGGCCTTAATGCGGGCCTGTGGGGGACAGAGAAGGAAGGAGAGGGGTGAGTTAGGTGTGTTTGTTGTGGCTAAAGAAGTGAAGCAGCTCTGTGTATATTGTCCTTTAGTCCCCTCAGATCTCATAATCTCACGGTCATTAGGTCATAAAACACTGCTCTGACTAGGGGAGAGAAGGGGAGGGAGAGAGTGAAGGAGGATAAGGGAGAGTAGAGGTAAAGAGTAGAAGCAACAGCAGAAATACAGTAGAATTATAGAGAGCTACAGATTCAAACTTCCTCCCAGCCAGTCGCAGTGCATATGGGTCCTTCCAAGCGCGATACTGATCATCACTGGGGTTTAAACAGAACCATTAATGAGTCACAGGCTAATTTGTTATATCAGGGAAAAAAGGAGGGCACACAAGGTCAAGTCAAAGTCCAGCTGAAAAAGTTAAGTGCCAGGATAAATGCCAGACTGTGATAACACAGGCAATCAAACTGCCTGGAGATATGAGAATGCTGCAGTTTGGACAAACAAAGAAGCGGAGATCATTGGATTTCCTCCGTGCTTATCATGGGCCTGTACACACAAATCCCAAGGTCACTCTTGAGGCCACAGCTTAGCCAAACAGCCAAGCCTAGACTAGTGACGTGACAGCTGACAACACAACTCGTCTTGCGTAACACAAGGCTCACCGGGCTCCACACTAGTGTCTAAATTAAAACCAATGATAAGCAGTGATCCAGCCCGAGCTAAGAACTTACTATACTCAATAAGGTCAATAACAGAACTCACCATGATTGGTTTTCCCTGGAACGTTTTCACTTCCTCTCTGAGGTATCTGTAAGCCTGGGGACAAAGAAAGTACCAAACATTCACAATACTGTAAAATTCAAAGAAGAAGTTAAAGCTTTCCTCCCCTCATTCCAGAGCACTTTGTGTGTGATTGGTCACGTATATCATTTACTGTCATTCACTGCATTATTTGCATCCGTCATTGTGAACAATACAATTCTAACAAGGCTCATTTATTTAATTTTTACTCTGGGTGCTAAAAGTTTATATATTAAAAATATATTACAGCATTTGAATAGTATTGATTTTAAAACTATAATTTAATATTACATTAAACTCCCAAAATTCATTCCAACAGCCCTACTATGAACTCCAAACTATCAACTGTATTCTAACTTTAGATTTGTACAGCAAATTGGTAAAAACTAAGACATGCAGTTATTAATGTGGTTATTATTGAGAGGAGACGTACCTGTAGTGCATCCATATCTGACTGAAATGTTATGTACCAATTGCTGTTATGTGCAAACTCAGCACTTAACACTTTTGGACAGTTTTCACTCTTGAAAAGAGCCTCCACCTCCTGCAAAAAGAGAAACGAGGCACATGTTATACTGTTCTGCCTCCACCACTGAATCCTGCATGCTCTGTGCTGAGCTGTCAATAAACCACAACACAGCCACAAACTAATCAAACCAGAATATTAACATCAAGGTGTGGAAGGTAATGTGAATCACTGACTATAACTAACTACTAACTCAGCAGCTACAACTGATCACAGTGTAAACAAGCACAATCATATGAAAGCACCATGTTTGTAGGATATACTGTACAGTGAGAAGTGTGGATGTTAAGGACTGTGCAGTGTGACTAGTCTTTACCTCAACTGGTGTAGTTTCTGGCACCTCTCTCAGAATAATGATACAGCGACTGTGGTTCGGCCGAACCTTCTCTCCACTTTCGTCAACTTGCACCATGGGAGAGGCTGTAACAAAAACACAACCGGAACATTAGCGGCACGAACAAGGACCAACATTAGAGCCCCTTATCCAGCTCCTGTTCAAGTGAAGTGAGTGGAAACTATACAAAATCTGTGTTGTGACCAGTTTATACAGTGATCACACTAAACAACAGCCTCGCATATTGTGTATGTGGGTTAAATAATGGAAAAACATTTGTTTAAATGGTTGTAGTGAAGGCTGTCACATTTTCAGCTGGGACAGGTCCATAAGTCCATAATTAAGAAGTATTGTATCGCATTCACTCAAGACATGTAACATTCACATTACGTTCATGTTAAATATTCAAGTTCAAAATGTTTTAAAATTTGAATGTGAATTCTGTTGCTGACCACAAGAGTCAATGAATCTGCTAACAATTCTAAATAGATACTGGGAGAACAGCCGTATCACACCTCGCAGCACATCCACAATGAGGTCCATGTCAGTGGTGAGAGCTTTGATGTCCTCTATGCAAGCGATGGTCCAGATGGGAACAAACTGATCACTGTCCATCTGAGATATTAGGTACAGGTCCTTGGAGAGGTTCTCCCTGTAAACACCCAAAACAAAAACACTGATGTTAAAAAAAATCATTCAAAATATTTTTGCTTTGTACCTTCCAGTCAGGACTACCCCAAAAATGTATTTTTACTCCCATCTCGCAACATCATAAATCAGGAACTGTTCATATTTAATCAATCATCAACCCGTCTATTCATTCATGACTTACTTCCGAAAGGGGTGGGCGATATATCGAATATACTGGATGTATCAATTGCTTGCAATGTTTCGGTACTGTATCGATTTAGTATCAAGAGGAGGGAAGAGACTCATAGAGCATGGAAAGAAAGAAAGTGAAGAGCCCCAGCGAGTTGACGGTTGTTCAGAGACGGTTATTGACAGTTTGTTCAAGTTCTTTGTGAACACTGAGCCGAACAAATCAGTTTACAACTGATGAACATGAACTTTTCAAAATATCGAGATATATATCATGTATCGCGATATAGCCTAAAAATATAACAAATATATTTGTTTTAGGCCGTATCGCCCAGCCCTAACGTCCAGTCTTTCCAATTAAAGTCAGTGGTCTCCTACCAGTCATTATCAATGTAATAAATTCTGCCAATTTAACACAAATTGCTCTCAAACTAACAACTTGAAGAAACAATTTAATACAGTATGTTCCAATTGGTACAATAAAGTATATGTATATATATCAGCATCAAAAGATCCGAATTACAATTTGTGGTGTATAAAAAAAGGATTCGGTAGATTGATGATCTTTTCTTACTAAGAATAAAATACTATCTACTCACCTAGAAAAGCAGAACTCAAGCTGTTTCTTCAGAGACTCCCTTAGGCTCTCCTCAGACATTGGTTGTTCCTTTGAAACGTCACCATCTATGGCTGGTTCACTTTGTTGGTTGAAAACTAGATACCCCAAGTCAGGGTGGTTGATGCCATTCACTATACCCTCTGTGGCTACAGGGGCATAGTCACCAGTGCTGTCAGGACTTTCAGCGTCATATCCTTTACCCCCTGAGGAAGGAACGTCTGTGTAACCTAAGACAGAGAATATAGGCAGTGACAAAATGGGTGTGAAATAATTATGGTTATGTGTAGAACACAACAGAGAATACTCTGAACAAGCTCTGTCATGCTTGTTGTACCAGGCGTGGTACAGGTTTTGATTTATATTCATGATAAAAATTCATGTGAGGAGAAGCTGGAGATAAACTTTAGTTTGAAAACAATAATTTAACACAGAAGTGAGTATGCTCTTACCATTGGTCATCTCAGCAGGAGGAGGGTAGGTCTGCGGCCAAGGTGAATCCTCTGTCCCCTCGGGGATGTCATTCTGGTGGGCAGGCATCTCCTGCCACACTTTAGCATTTGGGTTCAGACCCGCTCCCTTAGTGGTAACCTGCATGATTGTAAGAATATAGTTTGAGGTTCACCCTTTACAGAGCTAAAGGAAAAAATCACATAGAGAAGCAAAACAGTGTTTTGAACATTATAAACGAATTATACTCATTAGCCGATTCCAGACATGCACAACACAGCGGGAGGTTTTCTGCACAGACGCGTTCACAACAGCAACAAATCCTATGCATTATTCAGGTGAAAGGTGGAGCAGCTGGGTGCAGCAGGCAGAGGCAGGAAGTGACGTATTAACTCTGCAGTGGTGTGTCACCGCTTTTTCCACCAGGAGATTATTTTTTCTCTTTTTGTTTTTTCATTTCTGCATCTGTCGCATCACTTCTCCTGATTTTTTAAGGACTTTAAACTAGTAGGCCAGGTAGAGAAAGTCTATAAAAACTGTGGAGCGTCTCACTTGGACATTCACGTTCACACATGCACCACCTCCAGACAAAATAGGGAGGAACAGTGGAGTCCAGTGCATGTCTGAAAGCTAGTATAACAAATTCAATCGTTTTTTTTCTAAAAGTAGAACAATGGATATAAAACTGGTAGGGGATGGAAAGATATATATTACACATGATAATCTAGATTTTAAGATATGGATTATCATGTGTACACAGTTGGGTATAGTGTGGTTTAGTGTATGAAGGAATAAGAGCATCTTTGTGAATACATGTGTATACAAGTAATATACAAGTGTAGAGGTGCAGCTGTCAAAAATGAAATTATTAGCACAAGTCAGCCAAACATTTGAAAAAGCACTTTGAAATGAGGGCAAATTATCTAGGCTCAATAAAATGCTGTAGTTTGAACTTTTAAAATACTGCTAATCCGTATAATAACTCAAAAATAACTAATAAGCCTTTACAACCCTGTGAACTGACTTCTTCACTCAAACATGTCACAGCCAATCCAGTGAATGAGGCCAGTTCACATGTGCAATCCTCTAATCCAGTTTAACACACACACGCGCGCGCGCGCGCACTCATTGGCTACCTCGTCAGCCATACTCCGCCCCTCACACGGGCTCATGTAACCGTACATGGCGCTGGTCCGCCTGAGAGCGTGACTCGAACAATACATTTCAACCTGTCATCCGTTGCAAAACATCGATCGCCCTTCACCCATCGATGCTAAACCAGAAAATAACTCAAAGCGCAGTAACCTTTACGCGCTTCCTGTGTGTCTCGCTGCCCTCGTGGCCGCAAAGTGAAGCGAAGTAGCGACACTTCGAGAATCAGGAAGAACGAGCACATGGCACAGACGTGCCCATGCAACTTGGGACGACATTCAAATCGCAATGGTTCCTTTTTAAATCCGAGTAAACAGAGCGGATCCCGCATATGGATACAAGGCGTTTGTGGTTAATTGATTTTGGAGATCTGATCGATCTCCTTTCAAAGTAATCGTGCCATGACCTTTACCACGCAGCCCTTTAATAGCCGAGTGGAACCGCTAGCTAACAGGGAACAGAAATCACGTGCAGCGCAGGCGCCGCAAGACAATTCAATAATACGTGTAGTAAAACTTCTTAAGGAACAACATGTCCCACGTTTCCCCCCGAGCGCTACATGTCCCTCTACACGCGCTGGCTAGCACGTCAGGCTTGTTGGCTACCATATGGGAACTAGCCACAACAAACACACTCGCCTTTAGCTAACTAGCTTAAGTTGAGTGTAGCAGACCGGTGAGAACTGGCCTGACTCCACACCTCAGGCTGACAGCGACACGCCGTTCACCGCACTTGTAAATAATTGAACCGAGGGAAAGAAATGGAAACACGAAGGTTAATGAACAGTCGCTGGGGTGTTGGTAACGAGTGACGCGGGGTTTTTTTTCCAGGGAGGAAGGACGCAAACAGGTTGCCGCATGTTAGCTAACGTCCAGGCCCCAACACTCACCATGCTGCCCCGGTCCTCGACTTCTCCTCACGGTGTCCTCTTCAGCTCCGAGGGGTTAGACCGCCCTGTGTTATTCACTCCACCAGAGATGGTTCTAAAGTGACTGGCTGCTCTTTATTCAGCGTCGGCGCGTCGTCGCGTCCCCCGGCTGAACTATCGTCTCCCCGGCAACTGGAAACTGGCAACTCAAACGGCCGAGCGTGCTCCGGTGGATCCTCGCAGACCTCAACTTCGAACACTGCGAACTCAAACCAGCAGTGATGCCGCAGTTAAAAGCATTCCCCGTTCTCTCTTTCCATGAAGTGTGGCCCCTCTGCTGCTCAGCTCTTCACCCCGCGGATCAGCTTCCAGGTGCCGCTCTTCCAGCGTGTGACAGCTGCGTTCTCTGTCCGCTAGCGTCAGTCTCCACAGGCTGAGCTCTCCCTCCGCCTCCGACAGCGACGCCAACAGGGCAGCGTCGCAGCCGCTGACGGTGACCTCTGAGCGGCTGCAGCACAGGAGAGGAGTCCGTGCACACCCATAATCTATAATCGATATCCACAGGGGGATGTTTCCAACACTCTTCATGTTTTACTTCTGTAAAACTACCGTTACCGCTCAATTTACAACAACATACTCCATTACCAGTACAACCCATGCACTGGACATGTTGAAGATTAGATGAGATGATAGTAATAAACGAGAACACTAAGTGCTGCTTTACAGATATAAACACAAGGAAATAGAATACAAATATAAATAGAATAAAAACAATATGGTTTAATATATAGTATTCAAGTTCAATCAGTAAAATATAATTCAACTTTCTTTGCAGAAAATCCCTATGATTTTTATTTTATGAATGGATATTATTTAATGCGTAAAACTTTTCTATTGTAGCAGGTTTAGATGAAGGTCATTTGAATTCTTTTTACTTACGGCTGCAACTGAATAATATTTTCTTCTATCTTATGATTATTGGTTGGATTCTATAATTGTATTAAATAGTGAGATTAACATCTGTATCAAAGTGACAACTTTTTGTTGTTTGAACCAATTGTTTCCTAACTGTAAAATTAAATGAGGGGAAAAACAGCCAAAGTTCTATATTAAATTAACTATAATCCAAATAATTGTTCAGTAAATGTGTCCTGCTGAATTTTAGTAGAGTATAAGAACAATGTAGCATGAACCCAAATACTCAAAGTAAGGGCCTTTCAAAGTTGTACTGAAATTATAGTACTTAGGTAAAAGCATCACTTCTGGTTAGCATAACTCGTACAGTGAGTGAAGAGGACGTGACATCATACAAAGTACTGGTCCCTTTAGGTTTCTGTGTTCACTTGCTTCTTAAAAGGTGACTTCTGTGAGATTTCCTCACATGTGAATTGAAATTAAAAAGTCTATTAATATCCACTGAATGTGTGGCTGTGTAATTGTAAATCTATTTTGTCCTTCTGAAGATATCTCAAGTTTAATCGAATGTATCCGCATAAAAACAATTTTAACATGACCCAGTGTGCACAAATATAAGTGTTATAGGGTGGATTTAAGTCTTGCCTCAAGAGATTTGAAGTCTTAGATCATGCTCAAAGGCACAGAGGTGATTTAATTCAAGGCTGACCTTGAACCTCTACACAGGACTTACACGATTTATCATCCCACGTCATTCCCAAACAAAGTTTTACCCACATTCAGTCTGAGCAGTCCAGTTAACCAGACTAATTAAACACAGCTATGTGGGTGTGCAGGTCCTTAGTGGTTGTGTCAAAGAGGACTGAGTTTACCTGTGATTGTAAAAATGTTACCAAAGTCTGATAAACTTCTCAGTAATGGATACCATTGAAGAAACTCACAAGTGAAAATGTGGCTTAATTGTCATTATTTTTATTGAATATGTAAACCCAATTTAATCAATTTAAAAGAGTTTGTGCACTGACTTCCGACAGATACAAAAGGATTTGTTATCATTCATTATTTATAGTGGATTCATTAGGTTAAGCCTTGGTGGTCCCGACCATCTGTGACGTCTGCTGGCTCTGTTGTAGTTGCTGGATCTTCACATTCATGACTTCAATCACAGCTGCAAGACAGAAACAAACCCTCGATCAATTCAGTAAATAGGTGCGTTCGGTTGTGGTCGACAACGTGACTTGATCTGTGCTGTCTGCAGTATTGAAGTTTTCATAAAACATATACAGCAGAATGAACTGCTTTTTTCTGTAAAATATTTTCTGGGTGGTAATAATAACTTGAATACTAACTTTAACATTTCAGTTTAAGTCACAGTATCAAACTGTCAACATCATTAGTTCAACAGTGTAAAAAGAGAAGTGACTGAAAAGAGAAATGTTGTCATCATTGGTGGGTTTTTGACACTGCACTGCTGAAGAACATTGGTACTTCAATCTGTTTAATATAACATACATGAAATGCTTAGCATTTCTTAGGGCTTGCATACAGGGTTAGGGTTAGATGGATGACATGCATCCACTCCCACTGTCTAAAAATGAAGCCAAAATGTGCTGGATATGGTTGCTACCATCTTGCGCTAATTGTGTAATTTGGAGCCAGAGTCTATGCAGTAGTGATTGGGGGATAGAGCAAAAGTAGCCAAGTCCTGCTGATACAAGCGGTCGACCAATCACGAGTCAGTCTCAACAGTCACTCATGACATTTCATCCAGTTGTTATATCATCAACTAACTAATTCAAACCAAACTTGAAAAAATGAACACATGAGTTAGTTAAGAACTATGTAAAATGACAGAAACATCTTTAAGATAAAATTATTTAATGTTTTTTTTCATTTTAGTTTGGCCTGACACTGCCTACACAGCATATGACTGTGCTATATACTGCAGCCAGTCAGCCACTTCACTTTTCGGGAGCCATCATGTCGTCCATCTTTACAGTCTGTGACATGTGTATTAGTAAAATATACAGGAGAAATACATGAAAATGTTTGTCCATGTAAAAGGAAATTGTGACAATGTTTAGTAAAACAATAAGAAAGAAATGATCTATAGAAGATGTTTCTAGGCTTACCTTGTTTCATTGAATGTTTTTCCTGAAGAGCTGGCTGAACTTTTTCTATCTGCTTTGTGAGGAAGTCTATTTTGCGTTTGAAGAATTTCTTTGAGTCTCCCACATTCTACAGACACAGACACATACAGTTATATAAATAAATGCACATAACAATTACTAGCTCTACATTATGTGAAAAAATGGATATACATGAATACATTTTGTCAAATTGCACATTTTACCTTTTCAACATAATATCCTGTGCCCACATCCACTAAGACATGTTCCACATCGTTTAATGTTCCAGGGACGTACATCTGAGAAGAAACCAAGTCAAGGACAAGAATCTACTGTACATCTCAACAGACATCATTTTAAGTACATCTCACAGAACAGCTAAATGGTAGCTGCTAGCTGCTCCACTGTGATGAAGGATACCGAACTGGTGAGAGGCACCAGCAATTCTTTTCCTGCAGGAGAAAATAGACAAAGGAGAAAAGGTGAACAACTAATCTATAACAGCTAAAAATTCAAAGCTGCAGATCAGCACAAATTTGACATCACTATCACTAAATTGTGCTGATTTTACTTGATGTATTAATCATATGGAGGCTGAACTTTCCTGATAAAGTTCACTATTGACACCCAAAGAGAAGGGAAACCTTGTTAATCACAGGAACTGAAGAACCACTGGCTATGTATGTTTTTGAATAAATAATTCCAGCGACACTGACTTGATGTGTCAAAAAATAATAAAATGAACTTCACTCACCTTTGTTGTTTTTGTTCAACACATTTAAACTATCTTTTGCTTCAACAAACTTTGTCTGGGCAACTTTTAGTTGAGTTATTGAAGACGTCAAGAACTCAACTTCCTGCAAGACATTAAAATTGACAAAACAACCAAGGTCAGGACAGCAGTAAGTTCAGTAAACTTGTCGCATTAAAATGCTTTCTGAATGTGTCTCCTGGGACCGCTTGTTATCGGATCTCATTTCCCAGCTCTAAGATCAAATACTGTTGTTTTAATCCAGTCAGAACTTTCAGATGTGTCTGATGTCACTGTGGTTGTGTGTGTGTGCAAGCAAGAGAGAGCAAGCAGAGTCAAGAGGGGCGGTCAGCTACGCAGATCATTCCGGACAGATGTTCATACCAGGTCTGGACGGGGTCATTATTTCAGTTAATAATTATTGTTCTTTCTTTTGAATCAATCTGCTTCCAGTTTTACTAGACTATAAACACACACAAATCACAGGGAAAGAGAAATGTCGCATTAATACACAATGTAAATGGAGACAACACTCCAAGGGGTCCTGACTGTCTGTCTGGTGGATCTGTGTATAAAATGTCGCCAAATAGCGAGAACCAACATTGAAAGTTCATGTTTTGTCTGGACAAAGTTTAAAAACACAAAGATGCTCAGTGTCATAGAAAAGATGGAGGAGACAGAAGTCTACATGAATATCGGATGGATTCCAGTTAATTTCACCTGCATGAGGAAATAATGACAGTGCCGTAGATGGGGGAGGGGGGAGGGGCACTCCTCTGAGCCCTATACGTTGGACTTGGTCATGCTAACAGTGAGAGACAGTGAGGGACAGTGAGAGACAGTGAGGGACTGTGAGAGTGTCCATGAACAACGCCTGACACTGTGTCCTCGTAGCCTCGTAACGTTACATGCTGGAACATTTCCCGTTAAACGCAGAAGAGCACACGATGGCAGAACACGTCGGGTATTTAACCACTGTTTTCAACCACGTTAGCTAGTGGTGCTAGTTAGCGCCCCCCGCCGCGTTGTTTTCAACCCGAGTGTCGCTCCCGTCAGGTCAACATGTGTGAACACGCTCAGGGGTGAAACGAAGTGAACCTGCTCTGGTTACCTGGTCCAGTTGGTTCTTCAGGCCCTCTAACTGAGGCAGGGAGAGGTCTGTGAGGTTCACCGCCATGATGGAAGCGCAATGCCAGATGACCCTCTTCTTCTCGTGGGAGTGTTTCCGGGTGAAGTGCCGTCGATAGTGGCAGACGTCGCCCCCAGGTGGACACGACGCGACGGTACAACTACTCTAAAGAAAACCAATGGTCTCTCATGTAATACAAAGACATTACCAACACACTGGGGTGTAACGAGTCCAAAAACAATGCTTCCAATGTGTTTATTTATCATGAACATCAGGCCAACTGCAGTAAACAGAAAAGGTCATATTTGGTGTAATCCCTCTGACAGAACTAATTCTCCATGGAGAAGTTTTAAAGGTCCAGTGTGTAAGATTTAGGTGAAAGGGATCTATTGGCACAAATTGAATATAAAATAATCCTCTTGTTTTCACTAGTGTGTTTCATCAAAATTGTATGAATTGTAATTTTCTTTACCCTAGAACAGGCCCTTTATATTTAAATACTTTATATTTGCATCTCTCTATGGAGGGTGCCATGTTTTTTACAGTAGCCCAGACTGGACAAACTAAACACCTTTTGAGTTTTTATGACAACAGCTGCTTCCACAGGTTCTCTTTCATGTTTGGAAGGAGAGGGTGAGGTGAGGGGTGTTCAACTGTAACATGCAACTTCACAACTAGTTGCCACTTAATTCTACACACTGAACCTTTAAAGTAGTTTGTAGGTAGGTTGTTGCCACAGTTCCTGTTGTTTAAGTCTGTCACTTCATGTGATCTCATGAGAGTAAGACCATCTGTTACATGAATCTTATTTTTCCAGAGCTAGTTTATGACTCTGATCAGGTGCCTCTGTATCATTGGGTAAAAAGACATCTGAAGTGCCTACAGTTCTTCCACGGTCCCGACAGGCAGTTAGACCACCCAGAGGGGGCTTTCAATATGAAGTGATTCCAACACATTTCTTTCACATTATGCCTCAAACAGAATGAGCTCTGCATTAAGAGCTTCAAGAGCAATAGATACAGCTAAAGTTTTTACAATTAATGAGAACACTAAGTCACAAGAAGCAATACATTTGTATTCATTAAGATGATGTATATGTTGTGTTAGAACACATTTCACTAAGCACATTTTTCTTATCCCTAGATATTACTGTAAATACCCTTAGTCAGGCCTTTCCCATCCCTTCACATAAATATTATCAATATCAGTTATTTCTGCAACACAGGCACAGACTGTGTGTGAGAACGCCTTTATTTGAAAACAATTCTGTCAACACATTAAAAATGCATTCAAACACTGTTAAAATTTACATTTAAAAACAGCATTAAAAAGAAAATTCTAATTAAAGTCACATTCTCCAGCTTGTGTGCTGAAACCTTAATGTTTAAATACTGCATAGACTGTTTACATCCTGCTTTTAAAATGTCATGTCAAAATTTTAATTTTATATTATAATCAAAAATTCTGCCAAAATTACATGAAATTATAAAAAATTTCATTACTCAAAGTCAAACTTTCAAAATGGTTAAAGCCTCAAGTCTGATGACCTTCTACCTGCAGTTATCTGGCTTTAGTGACAGCTCTGGCCTGTGGTGCTGACTGGGTGTTCATCCCTGAGATGCCTCCAGATGATGGATGGGAGGAGCATCTCTGCAGGAGACTGAGAGACGTAAACACGTTTTACCCTGCATCATCCTCAGACACTAACTTTAATATGGCTTTATTGTGTCTCTAACATACAAGCACACAGGATAGACTCTTGTAACAAAAGGAAGTCTGCTCATATATGATCTGTCTGTCCAGCTGGTATCAAAGAAGCTCGGCTTCGACACTCGTACGACCATCCTGGGGCACGTACAAAGAGGTGGAACCCCCTCTGCCTTTGACAGGATCTTGGTAATACCTCATTTTCCACATATATAAACTCACCAGTGGGTCTCATCTTTGTTCCATAAACAAAACATACATCTATCAGCTTCTCTGTGTGCCAACGTGCTCTCTCTCATGCCTTGATATCATCCAGGCGAGCAGGATGGGAGTAGAGGCTGTGATGGCTCTGCTGGAGGCCACACCAGCCACTCCTGCATGTGTGGTCAGCTTGACTGGGAACATGGCTGTCAGGCTGCCTCTCATGGAGTGTGTGCAAGTGGTGAGTCAGTTATTTTTCCATACTGTACACAAAAAACATGATTATACAAAATGAGGTAAATTATTGTCCTCAACTTCAGACTAAAGACGTCACCACAGCCATGTCCGAAGGAAGGTTTGACGATGCTGTGAAGCTCAGGGGAAAGTGAGGCACCCACGTTTGTGTTATCATTTCTATTTGTCATGTGTTGCATTGAGTTTTAAATGTCTGTACATTTCTCACTTCTGACAACAGGAGCTTTGAAAACAACTGGAACACTTACAAAATGCTGGCTCATCTGCACCCCCCAGACACAAAGGTGAGGAACTGCAGTTGTGCCACGTACATAAACTGTCTCTAGGTCAGTAAATCAATAGTGTGGTTCTGACAAGTGTCTCTGCAAATCTGTTAGTGTAACATCAATACTGCTGTTCTGAACGTGGGAGCTCCGTGTGCTGTGATGAATGCTGCAGTGCGTTCAGCTGTCAGGATCGGGCTTCTGCAAGGCCACCAGATGTTGGCAGTGCACAGGCTTGGCTCATGGGATGGTTAATTCTAGTTACACACAAATAAACAAGGAAGAAAGCATTATCCTTCATGATAAACTGCTTTACCCTGTTGTAGTATGTCTAAACAAATGAAAGACACTGATCAGCTGTCTGCAGTGTGTTTAAATACTGCATAGAGACTGTTTACAACCTGCTATTGGCTCATCAACCCACCTACTGCAGGTACACAGGTAAACCATAGGCCACAGGTGCAGCTCCGATCAGGTGTTTAAGGTTTGTGGCCTGACGCGATGGGCCCATGTGTTCCAGGAGGGGAGCTCCAGGTCCAGCAGCGAACCAGGACTCCAACAAAGCTTTGGTGAAGCGATCAATGTCCCGATCAGTCACATCCCACAGGTTTCCCAAAGCAAACGGGCTAAAGAGAGAAAAAAATAAATAGTAATGAACTATTTAAGTCAGTGAATTTAGGTTTGTGGATCAACCACATCAAGATATAAATCTCCAACTTCATTTGTTGGAAAATTTTGTGTTAAAAATGTATCAATTGATCTTTATTCAACTGCACATTAACACAGATATCTCACCAGCCAGCGATGAGGTAATTGAGGATTATGCCTTGTCCCTCCTGGTCTCCACGCACGGCCAGAGCAGCACTACTGCAGCCAAAGAGAAGAGACGCTGCTCTTAACTGCGTCTTCAGGACCGTCTGACCATCGAGGAACCGAGCGCCGGCTCCGTGACCCACGTAGCTAAAGGACCACGCATGCAAAGTTAAAGAGGTCATTTGATGTGTAGCATGTTTTCCCAAAAAGTTGGTAGCCTGCATTTTAGCATCAAAACATCCACAAAACACTAAATGATTCTACAGCACTGTATTTACAATGTTATTTCTCAACATGAGCATGTTTGTGGACTGTAGCCATTACTTCTCATCTCTTTCAGGATGCATAAGATCATCACAAACTCACATGTACAGATCCTTGTTTGCCACTGCTTCTTCCATCTGACCCGAGTCAGGAGCAACCCCACACACACCTTCCCAGTCTGGTTGACTTTAAAGAGAACAGTCAGATTGTCATTGAGGATGAAACAGCAGTGAAAAAGACAAACCTTGTTTGCTTGAGTATTAGCCTTACCTGCTAAACCATTCTTTGAACCTGTCCTGAGAGTTCCCTAAATTAGCATCAGGGTCCAGCACATAGAACACCTTCTTTGTATCCACTCCTCGTCTCAGGACGGAGTGAGAGTCATTCTGAAGGGAAAGATTAAAGTAAGATGTATATCTACTGCTGCACACTTCAGATGACATTTGTGTCTGTAGTCTCACCGCTTTCTGAATGCTCAGTCCAATCAGTGAGTGCAGAGAAGGCATCCGACTGACAGAGTGAGACTTTAAGATGGAGATGCTCTCCCATGGCAACTTCTGAAGGTACTGCAAAGGAGACAGGACAGATGGCCATACTTTTACACTATTTCACCCCACAAGGGACATATTGTTACAGAGCATTAGATCTCTTTTATGTACAAGTCAGACGACAGGATTTGATAGAGATGATATAAACAACCTTGTCCAGGATCAGAACAACATGACCACGGGGCTCTTCTCTCTCTGAGGGCTGAGAAAGAGCTGTATGGAGAATCTGGTCACACTCCGCATCCCAGTGTGGAGAAACTCCAAGAGCAAATCTTTGCAAGTCTTCTTGAGACAGCAGAGGAAATGCTGACAGCAACGCCTGAAACAAAAGTCACCAGTTCAGTGATTGTTTGTTTTGCTGTTCCTGCTCCAGCTGCTTTTGAGATCAAGTCAGAATGGAAGGTCTGCTGGTGATGCTCCAGAATCCATCAAGTGAAAAGAAACAGAAAGAAAACAAACAAAAAACCCCCACACACCTTCAACATCTCCTCACTGCATGTCACTCCTTTAGCAGACAAGGCTTTGCAAAGGTGCTGGGCCTGACTGGAAAGTTCTGGATCTGAAGAAAGGGGGAGAAGAAAGCTCTTCCAGCACTGGAGCAATCCCTCCATCTCTTTCAACAGTTGCTGGAAGAAAGGTGTGAAGGTGTTTAGACAAGTAAAAGCATAAAGTAATCACTGTCAACTTGCAAGTGACATTTCTTAGTCAAAACAACCAGAAATAGGCCAGAGTTTCCCCCGCTTGTCTTCTCATCACTCACCTCAACTCGAGAGTCAAGCGCCCTGCGGCCCTCCCACCACTTGGCTTTCTCAGACACACAGCTCACAACCTTCTGTTCCACCTGAATACTGTCCATCTCCTGCACGAGCCAACTGATGGGATGCTGCACAACACAGAGAAAGTTGAAGTCATTTTCTGGGATGGTGAAAATTAAATATTATAACCTAGTAAAATTAAGAGTCAAACTTAAACTTGTTCCAAACATTATAATAGCATTTCCTGACACTGAATTGGTTATCGTTAATGAATCTCATATATGGATTATTGCAATTTCACTGAAATTCAACTACAGCTGCAGTAGAGATTGTCTTTTACCTGGGCTACGTGTTACTGCTGATGAGATTTGTGAAAACTTTCAGCACGGCAAGATTTTAAAGTCACCATCGTCTCCATGTTGCATAAGTAACTTCTAACAGTGTAATTATCTGTTTTCAGATTCTGGCTGCCATATTGCTTGATTGTAAACTGTATTTGCTTAGATAATACTTGTTTGGAAAAGAAAAGAATATACACATCTTAAAATGATATAAATTATTGGCATCACCTGCTGCATAGATGTTGATATATGAACAGTGACAGGGGCAGATCCTTTCTGGAGACGTGAAAGTATGATGCTGTTCCCCATGTCCCCAGGTTTTACTCCAAGCACAGACATCATACACACAGTTACCCCTGTACAACACAGAGGAAGGATATCATGCAATTTAAATGTTGTTTTTTCTTAGCTTATCAAGCACATTCCTTCTACACCCACAGTGCAAGAAGGAACGCTTCCACAGGTCCTTCATTCCCACTGCTGTCAGACTGTACAACACCATCCGGAATGATAATAAAATAAATGCTGCTCATGTTACTTACACAATTTTTTGCTTTATATGTACAAACATAAAATTTGTTTTTTATGTACAAACGTTTTATTCTTATGTACAAAACAGATTTTTACTTGCCTATACAATCATCCTGTGCATATATAATAAACATACTCAGCATTATTTTATTTAACTTTAATTCTTAATTTTTATTCTATTGTCCTTTTTATATTTCTTTATTCTCTTGTCTACCTCATTCTGACCTGCCTGCTGCTGTAACAAGTGTATTTCCCCAGTGTGTGGATTAATAAGGTTTTATCTCATCTTAACCCTGTTTTCTAGTGAGTTGGCAGAATGTGTTTGCAAAACTCCATATAAGAACTAATTTGGTGTATAATGGGTATAATTGTTGTTACAGTAGAAAGAGAAATGATAAACTAGCTTCTCATAATGCATTAGTGACATGCAAACCATGACTGGACCAAATCAAATCTTTCAATACAAATATATCCAGTTTGCTACTGAATCCGACAGACTTTATCACTTTACCTGTGGGAAGGTGTTGAAGTTGTTGGATGAACTCTTGGCAGAGGTTCTGGGGGAAAGCTGAGGAGTCGGCAGTGGGGAAGGAATAGATGTTCTTCAACTGAATCAACCTCTGTTCAGTAGTAGTCTTGGACTCTGTTGAACTGAGCTCATTCAGACTCAGAGCATCCATCTTGTCTGCAAGTTCATTGGGCGACTTTTTCAGCTTTCTATTAGATACAACAAAAGAGTTCAGTAAATTTTACACACAGCTAGTGATCATACAAGTAAAAGGAGATGCTCTAGAGTTACCAGATCATGCTTTTCAACACACGCATGCTTACTTGAGACAACTGGCTAAATGCCGTATTGTGCGATGACGGCTTGTGATGCCAAAGGACTGGGCATGAAGCAGTGCTGTAGTTACAGGATCCTGCTGTCCCAGTGCTAGGGCCAGGAGAGCGCAGAGGGTCGGGTGAAGAGTTGGAGAAGGGAAGTGCTGAAGGTCCAGCCAGGCTGAGCGGAGCAACGACTCAACATCCTCCAGGGACAGATTCTCTGAAAAACAAGGGAAAAATTGAGGGAACTGATAGGGATCTGTGATGAACTGTAAAACTATTTTAACTCTACAAACCAGCAACATATAAAGGCAATAAATCTGATATGTTATTGTTACAGTCAGCAATATCACAACATATCCTCATTTAAAACTGGAGCATTGGATTAAAAAAATAAAAAAGTATTTAAAGCATTGTTCCCCTTTCTGGTACATTTGCTCTGTGAGGTTTGGATGTACATGACCTTGCAAAACAATTTATAAATTCCACTTCTGTAATGCCGTTACTTTTACATCCATCTTTAATTATCTTAACAGCCTCGCGGGGGAATTGGAGCCAATCCCAGCTGACATTGGGCAAGGTACACCCTTGATAGGTCGCCAGTGTATTAGAAGGCCAACATAAAGAGACAAACAACCATTCACACCTAATCCCAATCTGCATGCATTCTGAAATAGTTGTAAACTCAACACAGAAAGAACAAACCTTGAACCTTTGAGTCAGACTTACATGACATATTAAACTCTAAACTCACCTGGCCTGATGTCTGACTGCGTGAGTTGGGTTTGTGGCGCTTCTCTCAGAGGACCACTGCTCCTCAGCTCAGTCAAACAATCTCTTGGCAGGCGACCACATATATCCCTACGCAGGATTTCAAAATCTATGTTGGTGGAGAGATAAGGGCAAGATTAGCACTCTGGCATTTATCGACATTTTACAGGATACAGTGAAATGGTATTGCTAATACTAGTCTTGCCATTTCCTGGCATCCTTCACATTTTAAAAACAATAACTCAGTTATATCACCCAATTTCCTCCCAGGTTTTTTTTTTATATTCTGAAACATAATTAAGAACAGATTTGATTTTAATTACAATAACTGAGCTGGGAAGAAATTTTAAGCGTGATCATTGATGTGAATGTTACTTTAAGCGCAACTTAAGTGTGTATGAAAGGTTTAAAATTTCAAAATACACACTGATATCTTTACTTGAAGCAGGATTGTCCTCAGTGTCGGATGTCCTAAGCTCTTCGATGCTTATGTCCAGAACTTCATTAGATTCCTCCTCGATGGTCCTCATTTTGTCCAGCTCCTCCATTGTTTCCACCTCTGTCTTGGTCAGCTCCTTTCTGCTTCTACCTCTTCTTGTTGACGCAGGTGGACGGCTCAAACCTTCGTCGTCCTCGGAGGACGTGGCCCTTGGCACTGCAGTGGTTTTTCTACCCTTAGCCTGCCTCTTGGGGAGTTTGCTCTCTGCAGGTGGATCTGGGACTTTTTTAGCACTTTGGGCAGCTCTTCTGGTTGTTGTTCGCTTTTTAGGTGCATCTGTTTTTTCTTTGGCCTCTGTTTGGGTATGAGCCTCTGAGTCACTCTCATCACTAAACTCCACCTGTATTAAATATCAAAAAAGGGAAGATATTATTCATAAAAACACCAAACGGTACATTTTTGAAACAACAAACTTTCTCTGATTCAATGCAGACCTTGAAACGTGATGTCCTGGTGCGTCTGGGGGCAGCAGGCACTGGCTGGGAAGGTGAAAACTCTTCATACACATAAAACTGTTGCTTCGAAGCAGTTGTTGGTGCTTTCCTCACTGAAGCAGGAGCTTTCACTTTTTGAACAGGAGTACAAGCCACAGTAGGTACCACTGTGTTGAAGTCGAAAGAGGTGAGCTCCTTAACAGCAGACTTTGACTTTACCATTACTGGTGTCATGGGAACCAGCCCCTTTCCTCTGCTTGAGGAGCTCATCACTTGAATCTTGGGCTTGACAGCCTTGACCTTATTTGCCTCCTTTGTTTTGTCAGGAGCATCAGGGTTTTTAACGCAGTCTTTAGGCTTTTTATTCAAGGACGAGGCAGGTACATTTTTCTGTTCTGATTTGAGCTCTTTGTCTTTTGGTGCATTCCAAGTCCACACATTTGAGAAGAGCTCCTCTGGGTTGCAACCCCTTTTGGAAGCCAAGGTGATCAATGACACTATGGCTTTGGTTGCCATTAAGCCAGCTCTCACGGGTCTTAGCACAGGAGAGAGTTTGGAATCAACAAATGCTAAACCAGCTTTCAGTATTTTCCATATACCACAAATGTTGTTGAGCCTTGGTTCCAGACTGGACAGGGCCATGTGAAGGTACACACGACCCACCACATCTTGCATCAGTAGGGGTTTAGAGGAGCCTTTTGTGGGGCCACACCGAGGGAAGAGTTTAGCCAGTTTCGCCCCAACTTTGGCAGTGATGCTCTCACAGCGGGATAATGTTGCCCACTGAAGCTTCAAACCGACTTTGGGGTCATTGGAATCCAGCTTGAGAACTAGATCAGCCTGTGTAGCAGCCCAGCGAGCAGTGGCATGGCCCAGACAGGGCTCAGAGCAGCAGGGGCACTGACAGTCAGATTCATGTGCCAGGGAGGAGAGCCAACGACGTGGTTGGGCTTTGAGCGGTGGGGAGCTGGTCAGGTCCCTCACCACAGGTTCTTTAGCAATCCACCTAGTGCTCAGGATGTCTTTACAATCATCCTCAAGAGTAGGTAGAGGAGGCTGAGGTTTCTTTGCTGGCCGACCTTTCCGTGGTTTGATTTTTACCTCTGCCTTTTGCACCTGATCAGAGAAATCTGAGGAAAACAAACTTAAGTCAATTATGCAGCTCAAGAAAGTGGCTATATGATGCAATAACAGTGCCCCACTTTCCTAATAAATAAACTGAAACAATAACACAATATAATGACATTATCACTCTACAACTCCACTCAAAGTCACTGAAATATTAATTGAATCAGTGCCCAGTGCTATTTGAACTGGTAGCTGTGCATTAAACTGACCTGTGCATAGGTCCAGAAGGTTTCTGACATTTTCCAAATCAGTACTACTTTCTTCTCTCTCCCCCTGCATAAGCTCCAACTCCGCTTTCATCACCAGCAGCTCAGCACATCTAAAGTAATGAGAAAGGAAGGAATTCAATCAAAAAGCTTCCTCAAAATGTGATATATTGCTCTGCCTAGCCATGCTAGTATCACTGAGAAAGTACAAATCTGGTTATTAAACCAGTATTAAAAAAAGATCACCCGCATAATCTGCAAAATATAATTAATACCTTTAAATGTTAAGCACTTTAGCAATACCAACAAAAAGATTTAGAAATATGCACTCAGCTTGTTGGTTGTAATGGTTTTAATCAAAGTACAATTTGTGTCTACTGATAAAATTCTCAGTGAAATCTACAAATACAATAAACTGTTTAACATTGTATCAAGGTTAACAGTGCACAAAACAAAAATCAGAAACACAACGTGGCCTTCCACTGTGTTTATCAAGGTACGCTATAGAGAACACTATTTAAGAATGATAAGTTTTCGTTGATAGTTTCAGTGGACAAACAAGCTTTTAGACCCTGCTTCACAAAGTTATTTTAACCTTAAACACACCACCATGTTCATGTACTTACTGGCTGAGTGCCTGCAGCTTTATGGCCAGTTTAAGAGCTTCTAGGCATTGGAACCTGGCATCATTGATGGCCCCACAGCTGCTCCTAAGAGAAACCATCTTCATGGAGCAGTTTAACACCTCTGAGAGCAGCTGCCATTTTAGCACCAGGTTATCTCCTGCTCGTGGACCAAGAGAGAGAGAGACACAGTCAGGGAGGGAGGAACTGAAATAGCTGAGGGCATTAAAAGAAGAATAAAATAAAAATAAAAAAATAAGTTATTTTTAATGAAATGTTGAATGAATGTGTGGGACAAATGTACCTTGGTCGATAAAGCGCACATCTGAGCTGCTGCCATGACACCCGTACAGGCCTTTCCCTACTAAAGTGACCAGCAGGCTGCAGAGAAGCTTCAGACTTTCATACAGAGCAGTGTCCGGGCTATTTATACCTGAGAAAGACAAACATTGGTCAATAGCTGCAAACATCATGAAATATTAAAATACAAAGCCAGCTGTTAAAGTGGAGAAAATTCTTCTTCGAACCATGCTCAGTGATACGTCCACGCTCAGCCTGTGGCAGTGCAGCTGTGTCCAAACTGAGGTAGGAGCTGCAGGTCTGCAGAGCCCGAGCACGAAGCAGGTACCAACCTTTCGACTGTCTCTGCTCATTCACTTCTTTAAGCACCTCACACAGATAAGGCACTCCATGACCCACCTGAAATTTACCAGAGAGGAACAGAGCAACAGAGCATTGATTAAATCAACTTAAATCAAATCTGCAAAACAGCAGTAATCCAATAATATAAAAAAAACTACAAGCAGACATGTTACCTACCTGTCCTGTGCTGTAGTAGTACTGAGCTTTCAACAGCAGGGGCAGCAAAGAGAGGGAAGACATTCCCTCATTGGTCGTTTCTGAGGCAAGACTTTTTTCTGCTTGCTCTAACTGGGCCTAAAACCACAAGTTACATTAGGGATTCATTTCTCATTAACTTGAAAAATATATATATCAAATAAACCTCAAGCAGTCCTATTACAGAATAATCCTTACAAAACTTCATTACCAAAGCCAGTTCAGGGGCACCCATATCCAGTAAGAGGCTGACTGAGTGACAGAGGGAGCTGGCACAACCATGTGCGTCAGAAAGTTGACGTGAAAGTCCAATTGTGAGTTGGTAAGCTTCCAAAGCCTTTAGAGGCTGCATGAGAGAACAGAGAGATTTGATTAATACACAGATACTATAATGACCAATGAAGTGAAAACAAGTTATATCAACCTAACCCCAGTAGACATCATGAAATACCTCCGACACACCTTTACAGTACAGTAAAACCAATTTTAATAAATTCTTAATAGATCTGTGAATTATTTTACCATCATCTGGATGATGACATATGATGAGTCAATTTATTAAAATTCTCTTAACCAGAGAAAAAAAACATATATCCCTAATTTATGAAGCGTTATGAAGTGAATGAGGTACACGTTTGATACAAGATCTAAATCTATTTTGAGCTAAAGACAGAACCCAAAAACAATCAAGAGATAATCTACATTTATTTTGCCCATATCTTGAATTGTTACCTTTCCCATTAGTCTGAAGAGAGCTGCAGTCAGAGCAATGGAGGTGCAGGTCTGTTTGGGGCTCCTGACAGAAGGCAGAGCTGGACTCTGCAGAAGAGCAGACCACTCACCCAGAGCTCTTTCCAAAGGTTCGCACAATTCTTATGAAAGAGGAAAAAAAAAAGGTACATTAATTATGCAGAGAGACAACAAGTGATGATCCCAAACAATGGTACATGGTGGGGATTAATTCTGGAGCAGAATAACATGTATGTATAACATTTACCATGATACTGGTGATTAGATTAAGACAATTAATTATATATGAAAAAATGGTTCCTACTGTTTTCTGCAGCCAGGTTGAAATGCAGGCCTTCATAGAGCAGAATGCTGTCCTCTGTTTTCTGCTGGTCTTCATAGTCAAAATCGTTGGTTCCTATGGGATTGGCCACACATCTTTTCTGGTTACGCAACTCGCGTAATTTTATGTCCTTCTCAATGGCCTGGCAAAAAACACAATGCATTGCCATCAGTGAACGTACCACTTAAATCCATCTCAAAGTATTTTACCTAATCCAGACAATTCTTTATATATGTGCATAGATTCAGCGCTAACCTCCTGAAGATTCTTCTCAAGGGTGCAGACAAAGAGCCAAAGGGAAGCATGGGCCTTGTCATCTTTTAGTCTATCAGCATTCTCGGCAGTCACTGATTCTTCTTCCAGTAGCCGCAAAGCTTCATGGGTAAAATCAATTGCAGAGCTGTGTAATTAAAGAGAAATATAATAAACACAGTGAAAGGTTAGTGGGCTTCCTACAGTGTTGGTCCAGATGGTGGCAATCCAATTTGTACCCATACAAAACAAGATTGTACCCAAAACATTGTTCAGGTACCAGGTCTGATATATTTGCCGCACCTTTACTATGTATTCACACAAATTAAGATTGTTGTTGCAAATTCTTTTAACACATAAGAGTCAAATGTGCAGCTTTAGTTTCATAAACCACTGTTTAATAAATGTATTAACATTATATTTACATAAAATCATGGTTTTCCTAAGTTTCCCTCTTTCAACCACTTGATTTCTTGCTCATTTCTTTAAGACTCGTTTGGTAGTATGTATATGAACAGTGATCATAACATCAAATTGATATTCACAATGACTACTGGAAAACCAAAGGTATTTTTCTGTTAAGAAACACTATTCCTTGTAAATGTGGATGTAAACGAAAGCTCCTACCAATCAGTCTGTTCACTGAAGTCCTGGAAACACACAACTTGGGCCATTTCACAGAGGTAGACAGCACGTAGGTGGGTGTAGGAGCTCTCCTCATGGCAGATGTCCAACAGGTCACAAAGTGTGTTATAACGTTCCTGGGCAGTGTCCCCTGCCACCTCCTTATAGGCACGCAGCTCTTCCTCCAAAAGGCAGAGCATCACTTTCTCATCAGGGACGTCAGGACCAAAACCATCACGTAATGTCCTGTTATAAGACAAGCAAACACTTGTAAGTTTCCATACTTGTGAATAAAACTAAAATTCAAAAACCTAACTAGTAAACACAACAGAGGACCTAGCTATTACATATCTAGTCAGGAATTATTTAGAGACTTTCATTTTAATACTGTAAACTTCATTACCACATATCCTAGAGGTGGGGAAATGAATTGCTTCATGGATCTGAACAGTACTGATGTTTACTTTGTTTGTACCCTGAGACAGTAAAGGCTAAAGATGCAGCACACAAGTCTAAACTGAACTAATGTCAAATCAATGTGAAGATCACTGACCACTTTTATAGACTCACTGTTATTGTCATATTTTTTGTATTTTGTAAATTACAGCACACTTGTATTAACAGTAACCTCTATAGTCACACAGTGATAACAAAATAAATCATATATAAAATGAATATCTTTGAAGCATCGATAATCATTTTATAATCGAATCGTAACCCTTTGAATCAGAATCGAATTGTGTGGTGCCAAGAGATTCCCACCCCTATAAGTACCTGAGTCTAATGTCCTCCTCAGAGTTACGTGCTGCATCAGTCTTGGTTTTCACCCACAGGGAGACTGGTTCTGCCATATGAGTGAGAATGTTATCCCCCAGGGCTTTTAGCCACAGAATCACCCAGTCGAGTGCTCGCTCCAATTGTCCAGCCCGCCGAGAAGTCTGCACCGCCAGCATGAAGGGTCGGCACAACTAGATGATAATAATAATCGCCATTAAGAATTAGAAGTGGTGAAAACAATGACTATAATCATTTTAGTTTGCTTCTATCCAAGAATATTCTAGACTTAGTAACCTCTGCCAAGGTAGTTATGTTTTCATCTGTTTTTGTTTGTTAGACATAAACTACTCAACTGATTTCCATGAAATATCATGCAGTGGTGGTTCCTGACCCAAGGAAGAATCTACTGACTTTTGACATTGTGAGATAGGGCTTTTTTTTTTACGATTATTGTAAATTTCTCAGACAATGATAATTCATAGATCTTGAAAACAAATAAATCAGGCATGTGTAGGGGGTTGATAGTTATGAGTTGGTGCAATTTGGTGCAGATCCAAACTTAAAGATCAGGTTCTGTCAATTTATATGTGGTATCAAAAGAGGACTGTTGGGCCTTTGCAGAGGTATCAACTCTACTGAGTACCCTTCCAGTTAAGATATGATGTGCTGTGAAATGTGATGCATAATAGATCAAAAACATGATTAAGGAGTTTACCCGATCAACAGAGAGTGAGACAGGGCAATTCTTGCAAAGATCCTTGCAGAGGATCTCAACTAGCGTGAAGCCCTGGTCGTAGAGACGTCGATTGTACAATCCGCACACTAAGTTGCTCAAGGCTATCACTGCAATACACAGAGTGAACACAAATTAAAAAATGAAACACATTAAATGTCTTTATTTTAACCGACCGATAAATAAAGTAGAGTATCACCACCTGCTTTGATGAGAAGACTTTCACTTGGCAGCTTGCGCACCTCAGTCATCATCTGCCCAGCTGTGGCTTGGCAGTACAGCAGCACTCTGTCCAGTATGTCACTGTTCTCCAGCTAAAACAACAAATCACAATCAGAACTTAAGTCCAAATCTAAGAACATTTAAACTGTTGAAACAAGTTGGTGTGAATGGATGCGACAGATGTCATCCTCACCTGTGATGCGAGCATGCTCTCGTAAGCAAAGACAAAGCCTTGGTAAATACTGAAACACAGGGTCTGTTGCAGTCTGCTGCCCTCAGTCTGGCATGTCAAATCCTGTAAACATGAACAAGCCACAATTTACTCATCTCAAAAACTAAATTTGACCAATGAAAACATTTTTGGTGTTGTATGAGAATAATACAATGGTATCATTTTACTAGTAAGTAACCAGCCTCACCTTTTTTAACATGTTTAATATCTGCTCCTGATACTCCTCCAGGAATGAAAACCAAGCCAGGAGCAGAGGACCACTTAATCCCTTGTTGTGGCCATTCTCGACAGCCCACACCACAAGTCCACACCCTTCCACAACTGCATGAGCTTCTTGTTCTCCCAGGTCGGCAGAGAGAGACCTCAAAGCTCGAGCACAGTTTGTCAAAACCTTGCCACTCTCCTCACCAGCCTTCATTGTTGAATGAATTTCTACAGCCCACCTGCCGAGCAACAGAGCTGTACACTGACAGTCAGCAGAGACGTCTCTGACCTCTCTCTCAATATCACTCAGGAAGGTGGAAGCCAGATCGTAGTGTCCAGCTTTACAAAGCATCCTAACAGCAATTAGCAGGATTTCAAAAAGCACATATACACTTGATTTCTTAATATACTGCTTTGACCCTTCCTCCTTGCAGCCTTGACTTCCAGTCTGGCATCTGTTGAAAAGCAAGCGTAATTCCTGGAGAAGAAAAGAGGCATCCTCTTTGGTCACCACTCCAGAGGCACTCTCAAATTCAGCGATGGCATCCTCTGTGTATATGGGAGCTTTGGAGAAGGAGGGAGTCACACTTTCTGTGTCCAACAACAGGAGGAAGCTCAGAGCTTGCATCTGGCAGTGGAGTTTTTCTTGTGGATTTAGAGTCTTCCTGTCTTTGTTAGCAGATAATCCACTCCAGAGCACAGAGAAGCAGCTCCGCAAAAGAACAGAGTAGTCCTCACCCTAAAGACCATATAAATCTTGTTAAAGCTGATTGTAATGACACAATCATGCAGTGTGTATACGGGAGCACCGCTGTTAGAAGTTATACATACCTGTTGTGCTGTGGTAAGTCTGCTGTAAACCAGCCCCGACACATAGCTGCACAGGCTGTGAGCTTTTAAGGAGCTTAGCTTCTTGACGATATGGAAAATGATCTTTTCCATGTACAGCGGACAGCTCTGAGGAGCAAGTGCTGCAGAAATGTCGTAGCCATGAAGGGCACGCTCCACCAGCTTCACCAACAGACTGATATGGTCTCGGTCAGGGCATCCAACTCCAAGTTGATGGTTACAGGCTCTGATGATCCTGTCACACAGCGTGCGACCCTGAAGGCCTGGTTTACTCTTCACATAATTCTGCAAAATGGAAACAAAACTGGTATAGCTTCTCTGCTTAATAGTTAATATTAAGATGTTTCATAAAGAAAACATGTTTAATATCTAATATAGCAACTGGACTATTTGGAGGTAGGGAATCCTCATTTAAAATGAGCGCTTTAGTCCTAAACTAGCAAAACAACATTAACTTGTATTGAAAGTGGTTCATGTTATTAAAGATGTGATAAATTTGCTGTAGCCGCTCCAAAGCTATAAACAGTTTACCTTTTACAACTGTGTTAATGCAGTGTAAGCTAATCTGTAAATATGATTATTGTATCTTCTGTACATAGTTATTTGCTGATGTCTGATGCTGCTACAATTTTTGATTTTCATATTACATTGTTACACTTATACAGAGATTTATCTCGGAGAGAGAAGCATCTTATTATTTCATTGTACTCGAGTACGATGACAACAAAGATCTTTGACTCTAATGTATACCGTTGACTGAATGTTATGCTAACCTCGAGCTCCTGAAGCAAACGCTCCGTCTCCTCCACGGAAGCAGTCCGCTTGATGAACTCGTCCACCTTTAAGCATTTCATGTCGGAGGCTGTGGAGGACACGTCAGTCAGGAGTTAGTCATTTTATCTTTAAGCTCCATGAAGCGAAGTAGCTCAGCTGTGACGACATTAGCGACAACGTGCAGCGCAACATGAGAGTGGTTAACGTTCACACTGGCTAACATAGCTACAGGGAGCGTTACCCGCCACTGACCTGGAGCGGAAGACCTTCGTAGAGAAACCTTTATTCACAGCAGATGACGGAGACAGCCGATATCCACATGAACACACTTTGTACCGCTTTAATCAAACTAAAAGGATAAAATCCTCAACAACCTTCACAAGTGCACTGCTCGCGCACTCTTTTTTGAAAGGCGTCCGTTAACCAATCCGACAAGACATCCGGTTTTATGCGGAAGTTTAGGGGACTTGTGGGTAATGTAGTTTCTTTGCCATGTACGAGTGCCCCTTCAGGTTCAGAACCAATGACCCACGTTTGAAAACCAATGTTTAAACAAATAAAAGTTTGCATCTTTATCAGAAACATGGCTACACATAATATCTCCCATAAACAACAGGCTGGAAATGCAAGTAAAGTAATTATGCTTTCTACATTTTGCTCAATTAACATTATTTTAACAGTATTTCCATAAAAATATACATAACTCAAATACATAAAGCAAATGACCAACGTTACAGAATGACCAATTTCAGAGTATGTTAGTATGTTGATTATTACTGATGCAGCATCATTTTATGTTACTGCTATAAGGTGGGGTTCATTAGATAGATAGATAGATAGATAGATAGATAGATAGATAGATAGATAGATAGATAGATAGATAGATAGATAGATAGATAGTAAGGCATAAGGTTAGCTCCACTGCTGTTTATCGTGAATATTTATCCAGGATAACCTGTAATAATGCATCAGAATTTATTGTTTATAACACATTTTGTGCTATTAATCTGAATCTACAAAGTAAGTTATAATGAAAATTAGCAAATACATGTAGTGAAGGAGAAAGTACAATATTTCAATATTTTCCCCAAAATGCAGAAGACCACAGGTTTTCAAAGTGTTTAAATAGCTGCTCTAAAAGGTGAATCCAAATAATCGTGGGACTTTTGAGTGTTTATTGTGGGACTTGCTCGTCTTTATTCATATTGCACTTTTCAAAGAAAGGGTTGCTTCAAAAAGAAAACAGACATGTGGCGTCAGGTCGAGAATAAAGGCTTCTAAGCAACTAGGCCTCTTTTCTTAATGACATGTTCCATCGCAGTCTTTTCAGAGGTGTCCAGGTTGATCTTGTACTTGGCCAGAATTTTCAGGATGGGCCTCAGCTTTAACCACCACTGTACCTTTGGAATACGGTGTCTGCAGATTAAAAACAAAACAAACCTCAATGTATGTCAGAGCAAGGAGCATGATAACAACAAGAGTGAAGTTCTCAAGATGATTTATGTAAAATAATAAGTAAAGTAATTTTTGACCAATTTCACATCAAGAGGCCAAAAACATTATATCACATTAAGAAATAGCAGCATGTGTGCACATAAAGTGCAATTGGACCACTATGGGCACTATATGGATATATATTTCTACCTGTCAAATCCATGTATAATATTGATAACTGAGTTCTTCATTATTGAAGTGGTTTACCATTCATTAGTTTTGCTCTGGTTTTTATCAGTTTGAGAAAACAACACAATTAACTACAAACTCCAGCTGCAAAGTGGTGTGTCATTTATTTCATTTGGGTCAGTTATTAGGTTTCATTTTGTTGTAAAAAAAAATGATGTTCGTAGATTTCATGTGAATTTGAATAAATTTAGAATGACAAAAATTTAGAATAGGGAAAAGAAGTGACAAGAAAATAAACAGAATGGATTTAAAAATAATTTCTTACTCAAAGTCAGTGTGTTCTTTAAGTTCTGCCAGAGGCTGGAAGACCAAACATCTCTTCCTCATGCCCAGCACACAAGCTGAATCTGAAGTGTTCGCGAAGATGCGACCTGGAGGTTTGAGATTAAAAATAAAACCATACATCAGCTCAGGAAGCACAAGGGGTGAGCACACCAGAAGTAAACAACATTGTGTGGTTTTAGTAATGTCACCATGTCTGTAGCATTCCTTCAGCTTGTCAGTCAACCAAAGGACAGACTTGATGCCCATCTTTGTGCCAAAATTCCTGTCAAAAGGACTAGGCGTTCCACCCTGTAAACCAAAAGCTTTGTGTTTGTATTTGTGTTAATATTGAATTAGAACTAACAAAGATCTGTTCTGAACACACACACACCTGCTGCATATGTCCGAGTACATTCTTTCTGCAGTCGAACACACCCTTGCCCTCCTCTGAGTACAGGTTGAAGATAAAATCTGTGGTGTAGTTGGCGTTGCTATTCTCATTTCTGAAACACAAGCAGGATATTGAATGAGGTACAAAGCCACTGTGACTGTAAAGTTAATTCTGTTCAGACCAGAAATGATGCAAATTATCACAAACCTAAGAATCAGCCCTCTCTTCACCGTGGTCTTCATCTTCTCCACCAGATGTTCCACGTTCACCTAAAAACAAACCAGCTGTCAGACTGCTGAGTTTAGAAATGTCCATCCATGCATCCCTCACAGAGGTACTTCCTTTAATGCATTCGTTAGCTCAGACCTCTAGGTCATGGATGTTGAAAGGATCCTCATAGATGTAGGCAGCGTCAGCCCCAGATGCCAGGCCCGCCATGGTTGCCAGGTAGCCACAGTATCCTCCCATAGTCTCAACTATAAACACTCTCCTCTTGGTGCCAGCAGCAGATTGTTTGATCCTGTCACATGTCTGAAGATGAATAAATTGTCATGAGTTGGACGTGTATAATCCTGGGCTAGAGTGTTATGTGTTTGTCTTTAAGAGTTTTTACCATGGTTATGGTGTTGAGGGCAGTGTCAGTGCCGACACTGAAGTCAGATCCAGGAACATTGTTGGAGACAGTAGCAGGAATGACGACAAGGGGAATGCACAGCTCCTCATACTTCTCTCGAGCCTGCACTATCTCCAGACCTCCAATAAACGCCTGATGAAAACACCAAGTACAAAATTAGTACAAGAGACTTTCATCTTATGTGTGTCCTGACTATAATAGCGTCAATACACAAGCAAAACTTCCATATACTTGCTGCTCACCTCAAAGCCTCCAATAATGATTAGAGCATGAATGTTGAACTTAGTGATGCTCAGACTGATCTCCTCCATGAACTCGTTTGGAAGGGATCTTTATGGGAGGGAAACATACTGAATAACCTGCTGCATGTTACGTTAAGATAAAAGTCAATGTTTTAAAAAAACTGAAACATGTAGCATAACTGATAGTCTCACCTCTTCGTTCCCAGCATGGAGCCCCCCTTTCCTGTCCATCCTGCCACTCCAGACCATCCAAGGGGCTCAATCTGAGCAGAAACAGGTCAGTCTCTTCCAATTGTATAGACATGCAGTGACAGGGTAAGGATGTTTATGATGAAAGTAAAAGCTTTCTTGTTTATCTGTGTGTGTGTAACTAGAATTTACCATCCCATGAGCCAAGCCATCGAAACCATCGTGCACTGCCAACATCTGGTGGCCCTGCAGAAGCCCGATCCTGACAGCTGAACGGACTGCAGCATTCATCCCAGCACACGGAGCTCCCACGTTCAGAACGGCAATGTTGATATTACTCTGACATGGTCAGATTTGCAGAGACACTTGTCAGAACCACACTATTGATTTACTGACCTAGAGACAGTTTATGTACGTGGCACAACTGCAGTTCCTCACCTTTGTGTCTGGGGGGTGCAGATGAGCCAGCATTTTGTAAGTGTTCCAGTTGTTTTCAAAGCTCCTGTTGTCAGAAGTGAGAAATGTACAGACATTTAAAACTCAATGCAACACATGACAAATAGAAATGATAACACAAACGTGGGTGCCTCACTTTCCCCTGAGCTTCACAGCATCGTCAAACCTTCCTTCGGACATGGCTGTGGTGACGTCTTTAGTCTGAGGTTGATCAAAAGACAAAACGGAAACAGAGAATTAAATGAGAAAATAAACAAAATACTAAACATAAGTTACGGACAATAATTTAAATCATTTTGGATAAACTGAAGAATCATGTTTTTTGTGTACAGTATGGAAAAATAACTGACTCACCACTTGCACACACTCCATGAGAGGCAGCCTGACAGCCATGTTCCCAGTCAAGCTGACCACACATGCAGGAGTGGCTGGTGTGGCCTCCAGCAGAGCCATCACAGCCTCTACTCCCATCCTGCTCGCCTGGATGATATCAAGGCATGAGAGAGAGCACGTTGGCACATAGAGAAGCTGATAGATGTATGTTTTGTTTATGGAACAAAGATGAGTTTATATATGTGGAAAATGAGGTATTACCAAGATCCTGTCAAAGGCAGAGGGGGTTCCACCTCTTTGTACGTGCCCAAGGATGGTCGTACGAGTGTCGAAGCCGAGCCTCTTTGATACCAGCTGGACAGACAGATTATATATGAGCAGACTTCCTTTTGTTACAAGAGTCTATCCTGTGTGCTTGTTTGTTGGAGCACTGTCTTCACTCACCTCTTTGACATTCTCACAGGTGATAGGCTTTCCACTGCGGTCCATCGCTCCCTCTGCCACAATGATGACGTTCAAACGAGAGCCACGACTTCTTTGCTGTGAGGGACAGAGAACGGCTTTAAAGATCAACATGGAGACTTTTTAAAAAGCCAGATTAAAGTTAGTGTCTGAGGATGATGCAGGGTAAAACGTGTTTACGTCTCTCAGTCTCCTGCAGAGATGCTCCTCCCATTCATCATCTGGAGGCATCTCAGGGATGAACACCCAGTCAGCGCCACAGGCCAGAGCTGTCACTAAAGCCAGGTAACTGCGGGTAGAAGGTCATCAGGCGGGCATTAAATGCTTTTGAAAATTAGACTCTGAGTAATGACCTTTTAAACAATTTAATGTAATCTTGGGTCATTTTTCATACAGCATATCAACATTTGATTTAGGCCAAATAAGCTGCTTCACCATGATGTGCATCATAATGATGTTTTTTTTATTTATATCTTTTTTTTATAATGAGGTTTTCATCTGTGTTTGTTAGATACCTACGTTGTGTGTCTTTCTTTTACATTCTCCCTTTGTCTGGTTTCTCACTTCTGTGATTGTCTACTCCCACCCGGTTTATTTCACCAGTTATCCCTGGCCCTCTCCTGTAGTCTCTGTGCTCCTCAGTCTTCTCTGTCAGTGTGTCTGTTCAGTTTAGGCTCTGTTCAGTTCCAGTCCTGTTCTTGTTCCCTAGTGTTGCTCTTAGTTTCTGTTTGGTCCATGTTCCTGAGTTTTGCCTGTTTTGCTTCCTGAGTTTTTAGTTTTGGGTCACTGAGTTTCTTTGTGACTGTCTACCTACAAACAGAGACTGCAAGTCTGTAATTTGGATTAAATTTGTTTTAATGCCTTGTCAATTTGGATCCTGTGTACCACAGTCCCATCAGTCTTTTGTATGTAATGTACAGCCACCACTTTACATGTTATGCATCAGTATCCATCATGTTACAACTACCCATTTACAGAGCTTTGTGGCCACTTCACCACCCTGCCGCACAACATGCACACAGGCTGTACTCACCCACAGTGTCTGCCCATCACCTCCAGGATGAAAGTCCTCTGGTGACTGCAGAATGACACATTTCAAGTCAAAGATCTTAAACTGCTACAGTAGTTCGCTACAGTATATCTGTCATTCATGTGAGTGAATAAACGTCTACAGTATAATTAATACCTCTGTGCTGTGGTGGTGATGGCATCCACTATCTCTATGATGCGGTGCAGGGCAGAGTCCGTGCCAATGGTCATGTCAGTGCCACAGAAGTCATTGTCAATGGAGCCCACCATGCCGACTATGTTGAGGTGAGAGGAACACTTGGCCTCGTTGACTGTGATCTTCCCTGAGAGAAGATTAAATGCATTATTTCACCAGCATGGTTAAATGAAACAGCAGATGTGAAAGAGCACAAGGAGGTTATGTTGTGAACCCGGCTCTTTGGTTGGATTACCCATAAACTACGCAGCCAATTTCCATGAAACTTGGTCAAAGGAGGGGACATGGGCCAAGAAAGAATGCATTCAATTTTGGTCTGAGATCCGGAAATTTTTTTTTCATGTATCTGTACTCTGCAGTAGGTTTATATTAAGGTACTTTTACAAGTATTAAATGTTCACCTTGTACTTTATATTTTTAAAAGTAATCAATGATTAAAGGGGAATTGATCCACTGATCCAATCATAACTAATTCAGAACAGGCCACCCCTGAGACGGAAAAATAATGATAGACTATGCTGGGAAGGAGCGACACTTGGTAGTAAGTACTTTCTTACCTTTACTCAAGTAGAAAAGTTATATCATATTTTTTGGTCTATTTATTTCTATGTTTAAGAACTATATCCACCACTGATTGTGATATTAATACGGCATTTCTGGACATTTTCATAGATTTCCCAGAAAATGGATCTTTATTATTTAAACATCTGGCGTATTTTGGAGAACGATGAGTCTGTGCAATTTAATGCAGCTTGTTTGAATTTAAGGTTACTGTTGGGCCTTGGTGGTGGGACTTGCTCTACTGAATTTCATTCTAGTTTCTCTTGTATACATAAGTTGTGTTGTTTAGATTAGTGTATTTCATGGCCATGACGCTCACCGGCTTTGACCAGATCTGCCAGCAGCTCACTCCACTCTGTTCTGAACTGGTTGGCGCCTGTCAGACTGCCATCTCCACCAATCACACAGAGGTTAGTGATGCCCAGCTTGACTAAGTTGCAGGCAGCCTTGGTGCGGCCCTCCTTGGTGCGGAAATCCTGGCAGCGGGCACTACCGATCACAGTCCCACCCTGATGTTGGGCAAGGAGGAACAGTTTCATTCCCAAACAAGATTCATCAGGAGGCAGATAAGGATAAGGGGTAAGGTCATGAAACCCTAGTGCTCATGGCTAAGATGCAGTAAGTCTTGCTATTTAATGAACCCTTGACATTTAAATGACCACTTGACCTACAGAACTGTAAAGTAGAGGCCAGAGCTGCTAAAGTTACACACATCATCCATCCCATTTAAAAAGTTTGGATCGTGAAAGAGAAACCTGTACCAATAACAAATGCTGTTGTTTAAATATGCTATTATATTCTCACCAGCTGCAGCATCATTGACACACTCTCCCAAGTAGCAAGGCGGATATTGTCACCTCCATCCACCAGACCCTGGTAACCCTGTCAACAAACAAACACAACACAAAATCACCTCTTTGAAAGGGCATTGATGGAAAGAAGACATATGTTTACTTTGACACGCTATTTCAATCCAACAAGTATATGTTGGAAATGGGATTTGGTTTTGTTTGGCAATGGAATAATGTTAAAAGGATTTGTTGATCAAAAATAAATTCGATTTGAAGTAATTTCTCAAACAAAAGTATGGAACATTTACTGGTACCAGCTCCACAGTTGTGATCAATTTTGCTTTAATTTTTAATTTTTTTAAGACAAATAGCAGTTTAGCACTGCAATAAATAGGCACAGAAATACAGTCTGTTGTATTTATTTTGATAATATTAATAGAATAAGAATAATAAAATAAATGAAAAGCAGTTTTTACCTCATGGACAAAATAAACCTTGGCTCCAGTGTAAAGTCCAACTCGAACTGTAGCCCGTACAGCTGCATTCATACCTGTCGGCAAAGTGCATGCACAATATGCATTATAAATACATAATGTTATGATAGCATTCAAACAAAGGTGGAACTACCTGAACAGGATGGTGGGAAAAATATGTTGAAAATACTAATTACTGTAATAAATGGTTTTGGATTTATCAAATATTAAATACAAAAATCAGTTTTGTTATAAATATACATAATGATGATTAATATGTTGTATTTCATGTAAGTACTGCAGTTAAAACTATTTGGCCTTTAGCTTGAGTGAGTTATTTTTAGAGCCCTTTAACATGCTGCATGGATGTTGCAAAACTCTCAATCATTGACTAATATTATTATTTTGTTGCTGATGGTGAGCAACGACAAAAACAACAAGCTTAAGGTAAAGACAGATGATTATAACTGTGGTGTAATTTTGTTTTTCAGGAAAGGCAACTTGGCCTCTTGGGACTGGGTTACTTAAAGGACATGATTTGAATAGATTAACGTTAGGTGTGCCAAGCGCATCTCCACTTACAGTTTAAAGGAGGAGAGGAGAGAAATGTGGAGTAAAAGCAGCCTGCTCACTCACTACCTCTCCACTTTACAAACACATGACAGAAAGGTCATGCCTCTAAAATTAGCCCTCTAACAGATACAGTGTGAGAGAGACAGGGAGGGAGATACAGAAAGTCGGACTAAATCAAGGAAGATATCAAGATGATTAAAAAGGCAAGACTGTGATTAGGAACAATAAAGGTGAAAAGGAAGAAGGGTCAGGGTTAGCCTTTTCATCAGTTTGGCTAAGGTTAAGATTGGTAGAGAAACAAGCAGATGGAGCGGTCAGTGTCTCACACATTCACCCTACAGGGTGGTGTGGGGTCACTGACACGTCCTAAAGGTCGCAGTGGCGATATGGTCCTCGTCAAGTTAAAGGTCAGAGGAGCATCTGTCTGACGCTGTGGTCTGAGCAGCTTGGAATGAGGGAGGTCATGCTGCCCTTTTCAATAAGTTATGCTAAGATTTCAGATGATAACTAGCTAGATTGGACTTCTCTAGTACACAGAGATGTTATTACAGGCTATATTATACTTAAAACAAGTTTTAAGCTGTTGACAAGCTAAGCTACTGTGTGGAGCTCTGTGTGGTCTATCTAAGGCAATCAATGGAGAGACATGAACATTTTCGACTCTCCTCTATTTCTAGGCATTTCTCTCATTTTACAACATAACTACTTCTTATTATCTTTCATTAAATGCTCCTGTAGAGTTATTAATTACTCACCAGATCCTCTTAACCACCTGCTGTATCAAACAAATAGCAGACATGTCCTGCCATGGCACTCCACACACACCATGCACTCACCCTGGGCATCTCCTCCAGATGTCAGCACGGCAATCGCCCGACCCTCTCCCATCTTGGTGGGGTGAGTGGGAGCTGGTTGTGCCATGGTGCCGGACTTGAAGCTGGCTGAGGGAAAGAGGTCTTGAGTGTAAAAATCCCTGCCACCCTGCTCAACTGTGTGGAGCACAAGGAGCCTCAGCCTCTAACGCAGTCTGCCTGTTATGGAAAGTAATGGCAGTGGGTGCCCAGCTCAACTATCCTTTTGGCAGACACTAAGGCACACATAGTTGCGCGCACACACACACACACACACACACACACACACACACACACACACACACACACACACACACACACACACACACATACACACACGTTTGTACAACTATCTTAGTGAGTACACTCATAGGCATAATGCATTCCCCAGCCCCTAACCCTAACCATCCAAACTAAATGCCTAACCCTAACCCTTAACCTAACCTAACCTAAACCTATTCTAATCCTAACCCTAACCCTTAACCTAACCTAACCTAAACCTATTCTAATCCTAACCCTAACCCTTAACCTAAACCTATTCTAATCCTAACCCTAACCCTTAACCTAACCTAACCTAAACCTATTCTAATCCTAACCCTAACCCTAACATTAACCCTAACCCTTAACCTAACCTAAACCTATTCTAATCCTAACCCTAACCCTTAACCTAACCTAACCTAAACCTATTCTAATCCTATCCCTAACCCTTAACCTAACCTAACCTAAACCTATTCTAATCCTAACCCTAACCCTAACATTAACCCTAACCCTTAACCTAACCTAAACCTATTCTAATCCTAACCCTGACCCTAAAACCAAGTCTTGACCCCAAACAGACCATCACTCCGTAGGTTAAAGGCTAAAACTGGTCCTCACAAAGATAGCTGTACAAACACATGTATGCAGTGGCTATTGAAAGTGTAATCTCTTATTCATCTCCCTTCATCCTCCACTCTTTCTGTAATTTTACATATTTCATCTTTTACAATCTGGAATGTGGATGTGTTCTTTTCCCATTAATCAGCACACAAATCTCAAAATGCAAATATAAGCAATATATTGACAATGTAAATTAAGTTTAAAAAGTTTAACAATTTAGCCCATGTGTAGTGAAACAGCTGCAGCTCAAGTTGTACACCACAAATTCTGGACTGAAGTCTCCAAGACATTTTATTTTCTCTACACTGTCCCTGTTCAGTTGTTCGTCTTCTTTGTCTTATTGAAAAATACATTTTACAGGACTTCTTTCACAGGTGTTTCTTCAGGATTCAGGATACACAGAATATTTTCTGTACACTGAATGTCAAGAGCAAGCAAAAGTGCCTCAACAACTTTATCTCCGAAATGTTTCTCTGTAGTTATTTATTGTGTATTGTAATCTGTCAACTAAGTTTTTATATAAACATCATTAATACATTCTTCGTGATCTTTATTGGACACACGGGACTTCAGTTCAAAACGTTTCTTTGAATGTGGTGACGAGACCCTTAAAGATTCAGGGGACTCAGAACTTTATGTTGAAAACTTAAAAATGACCACACCAGTGATTTAGATTACAATTACATGCAAGCAATTGTTACATAATTGCTTGCAGTTAATTTTGAGTCTCATACAGTATCTTAACTTGATTTCTATGTTTTATTGTTTAACAGTTTGTGGAACATTAGAAGTACTATACAATTCAGAGATGCAGTCTTCTCTATTCACTGCATATCAGAAAGCAGCTGCTGCTACAGCAACTGAATTTCAGGTCTTCATTCATCACTAATGGGGACAGTCCTTTCATTTCAATCTTGCCTACCAGCGCCCACTGCTGGATCAGAGCTGCAGGACATCTTGCTCTCAGACACTGACAGGTCATCACCACCTGAGGAGGTAGAATGATACAGTATAACACAAACTGTGATAAAACCTCAGCTGTATATGCTGTAAATGACTTTCCTGTACAACTGAATCATCAGGTGTTATTGTAGAAAACAAGCTCCTTAACTCTGCAGTGTACAAGGCAGCTGCTCACTCACATGATAAACCCTTTCTTTAAAAGACAACCTGCTCCAGCATTATTCCTCAGCTCTTTGTCCTCTGTCCATTTTGCAAGTGAAAACATTCATGGTCCCCGTGTTTCATTGTCTATCTGTATGTGGCAGGTTAGTTTACTCCCACTGGCCTTATCTTGTCTTTTGCTATGAACTGCAGCTGATAGGCCAGTGACTGAGAAATACATACTGATGGAAAAGCATGAACATATACATTCAATTTATACTATATATATTTCAAGGTCATCTATTGAGGAAAATATCTGGATTCAACATATCAGATATGTACAGTATATGCGATGGTCCTTGCAAATGGTTCAAATTAGCTGCACACTAATAAGATCACTGAGTCTTGTAAATTAACATCTCCCAACCATGAAGCCTACAATTTACGTTTTTATTTTTTTCTTCATTTATTAATCAACACACATTTTATACTTGTATATTTAATTTCTGCGTGGAAGAAATTAAACCCCCAAAGCCCTAATCATACAATTAAGTTATATTCCTTTACTTAATCATCTCCTCTTCCACTTGCCAACACATTTTATCTTGTTATTCCGCTATTCATTTGTGGAATTATGAATCAATAATGAGTAATTTGAAACAACATGGTACTACACCTAGATGAGGGTGGGTAAGTGAGTGTGCATGTGTTTGTGTGTGTGTTTGTGTGTGTGCGTGCATTTTTGTTTCGAATCAACTCTTTGTTCAAGCATTGCCAACAAGGCTAATTCAGTTTAAGCAACAACAACACAGACATTCTTGTATTTTTCTTGAACATTAAATTAGAACTATAAAGCTTAATATTGATACTGTGGCCGATGAAATAGAACATTTGGAGTCATGGTTAACAATGCAAATTATTTATATTATTGGCAGTGGAAACTGATTAAAGATGAAAAAGAAAGAATCAGTGTGACATCAGTTAGAGACGGAGAGTCCTCTCTTGAACACAGCCCATTGGAGGCATCTTTAAATAGACTCAGGATGTCCAAACGTAGACACAGAGCTGCTATCTATAAAACAGAGCCCCCTTCCATTCTGCACCGCCATTACTCTGAAACTGCACAGTCATCCCATATTGGACTGAATGCCAAAACATGTCATGCTTATGTATTTATTACCCAATAAATACACAGCAGGCCTATATGACAATTCATAAAATATTACATTTCAAAAGTTTATGCAAATGTAAAGAAAAGCCACTGACTGAAACAAAGACAGAATGGGCCCATCACAAACACACAAACATCAACAGTGTTTACCTGCACCTTGAGTTGTCCTTTGGAGCCAGACCAGCAGACAGACCAGCAGACAGACCAGCAGCAGCGTGACAGTGAAAAAACACTGGGCTGAGAGGATGACCGGGTACCACATCCTCTCTGGGTCTGCTCTGTATTAATAGCTTTGATATCCCAACACATAAGTGTAAATGCATGGTGGGTAATCAGATACAACCTGCCATAGATAATCACGGTCTGTAGTGATGGATAGCAGACAAGCATCACATATCATGTGAATTTTAATCAAATTTGGCTGTATAATAAATATATAAAAAATATGCTGACGCCATCTTAGCTGCTTAATTCATTAACGTTTCCTATAACTGAACTCTTGTTATTTTCATGGATTAACATTCAAAGTTAAAGCTCTTGGTTTATATTTGCAGGTATTAATTACAGGGATTTCAAACAGGACTTACACAGAAGATACCAATGTAAATAAGCATAGATCAACACTGTTGTAACATTGGTCTGACTTTGATGTGCAAGGGTTGCAGTAACGGAATGTATGCAGTCTCAACATAGGCATTTACATACATGTACAGTTTTTTGGAGAGGCCCCCTGAACATATCCACTAAAATGTCTCCAACTTGGCTCTTCTTCACTTTATCAGAGTAAGGTTTGGCACAGGTAATATTCAGTTGTTTTGATATGGATTTCTGGAGGTTGTGGGATTCATCTGCCTGATTTAAAGAGTATATTCAATCTTAACTGTAAATCTTTCATTTATTTTGTGTTCCTTGTTCATTTACTCTGACCCAGTAACATCTGTACTGGTTACACTTCTGTTGAAATAGTTACCTTTATATAGATACCAAGATCTTTCATATAAACCCTGGAGTTGTTGAGTTATACACTATTAATTTTAGGCAGGTCATTTTCGAGCAGGGGACTGAAAAAAGGGCCAAATAAAATTTTAACATCCAGAACTCAACTCAAAAACCTCAGAGAAAGAAACAGGTTACAGGAGTGCACACAAACAAGCAGACCATGATAGTTAAAGAGGACTTGTAAAAAAACCATCTATTTTTGTCACAGACACACACAGTCTCAGGTGATGTTTGTGTTCTGTTTATTTGTGCAGATTCCGTCCAACACATGCGAAGCCCCTCCTGGTGGGGGAGACCAGCTCTCTCCTGAGGCAAACCCCGATCGATACAACCATTTCCAGGTAATCCCACCTCCTCTCTTCACCGCACAGTGTTAACATTCGCACAGCCCATAATAAACCATATGGATCAATACAACAACAGTTCCAAACAAAACACTTCCACCTCAGCTAATGCGGTGAAATGTGAACTGGATATTGTTAAAATCTGATCCCTCACATTCTGCAATAATCTGAATCACAGAACACAGTAAGTAAGTTCACGCCAAGTAAAGGAGGATGGGATGTTCTCTAGCAACATGTTGACCGGTTACACAGTTCTCACGGATTGCAAAATGATTTTCCGACGAGTATGTATAATTTCAATTTGTATCTGACATTAAGAAATACGACGTTGCATATTAAACAATAAATTAACATTTTTCCACTTCTTATTATGATTATTTCCTCCCTTCTTTCTTTTTTAACACTCTCTACAGTCTGTATCTCTCTTTCGACCTATGAAACAATTTGTTACCACAGCTAGTTATCAAGTCAGTATGTTCACCAGGTGCTAAATTATCCATTTCAATTTATTTCACATATTCTCACAAACCTGTAGAGACGCAGGCTGTAGTTGTAACAGATAATTGTGACTTAGCATCTTGGAAACTACAACGGTAAGTCAGAGTGATCATACTCAGGTCTCTTTAAAATGAAATAACAAATAATAAATAGATTCGTTTGTTGTTTCTAGTAATCCATAACTTGTTTAAGTATATATTTCTTAAAAACCCTGGTTCAGCTTCTCAAATATGTAATAGATTTTTAGTCTATTACAATAGTACACTGAATATTCAATGACTAAGTATTCTTCCTAATTACAGACACAAATAATTAATATATTAATAAATTAACAGAGAACATAATTTGCAGATTAAGCAACAATAAAAATAACCTTTAGCTGCAGCTGAGTGTCATCATTCTTCATCACACATCTTCTCATGTTGACTCCCCCCCCCCTCTGTCTCTCTCAGATTGAAAACCCTGGCTGAACCCTTCACTGTCAGCTCTCAGTCAGCCAACAGGTGGCAGCAGCATCTGATCTTTCCCCCACCCCTGTGCGTATCAGTGCTGGAGCCGCACATGCAGAGCCTGGCTAATAAATCATGCACTGAAAGTGTCAGTGCAAATTTTGCTGGATTTTATTGCAGTTTAATCAGCTCAATGAATGTTTTAATAGGCTGATATTTCAGAGCGCGAATGGCAATGCAGTGATAAATTGTGTGGGGGTGAGGTGCCCCCCCCTTCCGTCTCTTATTTTTCACTGCAGAGAATCACTAATGTAGACCTGCACAGCAATTTGTCCGCTTATAGTTGCAGGGATATTGGTCTTGTGTACTTAGATGATCCATATTCATTTTAGAACAAACACACTAATCTGTAATTGGCCCAACGAGACAATAAGTGTGTATTTATCTGATTAGTAAACTCCAAGTCGGACTTTTCTGCATTCTCTAATAGTTTTTATAAATCTCCTCCTTCAAGACCTTTTATGAAATCATCAGATTGGACCGGTGGGCTCCACCTTATACTCTCAGGCTTCCTACACCATTTAACATGTCTTTACCCCCTCCTCCTCTCTCTAAGGATTGCTCTATTTCTCGATTTGTCATCCCCCATCCCTCTTCTCCATTATGTACATACCTTAATCGGCCCATTTTCCTCCCCCCCTCTATTTCATCCATACCATGTTTTTTTTTATAGATGCTTCTTTGACCTTCAGCTCCCCGGCTTCATTACTCTCAACCATTTATGCATTTCTTCCCTATTTTCATGACCATAAGGTGGTTATGGAATGCAAAATCAACATGGTTGTGACATTTTGGGTACCAGTTCCCCCCCAAAACCTGTCTCATGTATACTGATGTCGCCATTGTGAACGTGTGTATGATGTGTGTATGACTCCTCTAATAAGGGCATGGATGAGAGTATGGAGGAGGCTGGGGGCTGTAATTAAAGACCGAAGGGTCTCTGTGAATAAGTAAAGAGGGAGGGGAGGGAAAACGGTGGCTATCTGCTGCTGCTAGAACAATAAATCAACCTGCCCCTTTAACCGCCCTCACCACAATATCACAATACAGCATTCAGCCCCCCTCTTTGCAAAAGCAATTCCGTCATGTCTTGTTAGCTCATTCGTCTTCATCACCACCAGGGGGAGGTTCAGACCCCCTCCTCATCCCCCAACCTCACCTCCAGCACCCCCCTCCTCCTTTACCCCAGTGCCAGGCACTATTGATCAAAGCAGAACCAGCTCCATGCATCAGTATGGGCGTTGTATTATTCTCAGAAGCACACACACACACACACACACACACACACACACACACACACACACACACACACACACACACACACACACACACACACACACACACACAGAAGTGGTTACAGGAGTTAAACTAATCCAGCTTGTCCATGCACATCTGGATCGCACAGTAATGTTGTAATGAACGCGTGGGTTAACACACGGTGTGCTAATGAAATTTAGGGCCAATTAAGGGAGGACTAATTAATGAGACATTTCCTATAAGGCTTATTGATGTGTTAATCTGAAATCATATAAATCACAGTCTTAATTTTACTGCCATCAGATAATAACATATTCCATGTTATGCCTGCTGATTTGACAATTCACCAGAAATGCGGTTTGCTTTGAGGAAACATAGCATCACTTTTGGGCCTCTACATGATGATATTGAAGACAGTGGCTATAACAGTGGCTAACAGTGGCTGTCAAAAGCGGACAGGAAATAATTTTCCTCATTTTCCATGATGAAAATGGGAACTTGCAGATCATGTTTGCTTCTTTTAACTCGACAGCTGCCCTGCAGCTACTAGGTTTGATATGAGGACTGCGTATGTACAATAGCTTCAGGATGACAGCTACATGTCAGCAGTGCATGTATTACAAACATGTTTGACATTCTGACACTCAAGATATTATTGTTTTTATTGTTATCATCTGCTCTGTAAATAGTCAGAGCGATTACAATGCATACATTCAGATAAAGTGTCATTTGCTGTTAAGGTTTATAAAAACATTTGGAATCCACAGATCTTATGAAAGCATGAAAAAGATTGTACGAGGAATAATAATGATAATAATGATAATGATGATAATCATAATATGCTTTATTTAACACTTGTAACACTTTTCTGTAAAATATACATATTGCTTAATGGGAGGATAAAACAAAAATTAAGCAACCATACTATTAAAATAAAACAAAAACTTAAAATAAAAATAAAAGCTTGATTAAGTAACTGTTAATTATAATTAAGTAGTTCCAATTGAGGATCTTGTACCTTCTAATAACTGTGTATGTATATTTTTATTAGCTGAGGTTATGATTTCCTTGTTTATCTGATTGTTAGCAGAATTACGCAAAAACTATGGAACTGGTTTTAGAAAGAACCCATGAGCTTTTGGAGCGGACTTGATTAAGAAGGCGATTCTAGGAATTATTAAAATTTTGAATTTCAGCTTGCTCTCAAACCAAACTCCTAAGTATTTGTATGACTCAGCGAGAGTGATGTGGGTACTATTTTGAGTTTTAATGTTTTATAATCAGAGGCACTGGTGGAGGTGGTGAATACCATGTACTTGGCCTTTTCTGAATTTAAAACAGTTCTGATATTAAGAGGTGATAATTGGAAAGTATCAAAGTGAGGCTGAAGACTGAAGGTTTTACTTGGAGAACTTTACATTACTGTTGTTCTGATACTTTTACTTAAACCAGAATGATGTCGGTGTTTCTTGCGTCCTGTACATGACCCTTTAAACTACATTTTTTTCAGGCTGTGGGGTCGCACATTTCAGTTATCATCTACAATTGCAGAATATGTCTTTGAGTTCCAACCTTGCTGCCATAGAAGTGTTTGATCTGTATGCTTTGTCATTACCAGTTTGTTGGGAATGGAGAGTAATAATAATGCAGATAAACAATGGATGCACTCCCTCCCACACAACAAAGACAGGCATGCTGAGAAATCTTCTCTTTTGCCACCGGCTACAAAGCATTAAAATGTCTGGAAATGTTTGCTTTACTCAACAACACAACACAGAAGGCATGTCTCAAATGAACACAGGTACTGAACTGGATCTCACCAGGCTGACTTTAATGACTGTTTAGTCATTAGTATTTTAATCATAAACCTCATTCAGTCTGTTTTTTTAGGCTGTGCATGTGTTAGTAATTGAAAGTTATGAAACTTTCAGCAACTGCTCCTATATCAGTGACCCTATAGATGGTTTGTCGCTGCTGTCTGATACCGATCTTGGAGGCCATCAGTTATCATCTGACAATGAATTAGCCTCTGGGGTCAACAGCCAATATTTTGAGGCTTCCGGTGTAGACAGCTGATACCGGGGCCAAGACTCAGTCTGTTCAATGCACAGTTCAGTCCGACTATGTCATTTACTACAAGGGTTGAGTGTTTCTTGACACAAAACACAAACAGTGATACTTTTTGTAGGTGTTTTAGGTCCAGAGGATATTTTGACTAATATCTATTAAAAGACTGTTTACCTGCTGAAATGTGATGGAATGGAAACATTCTGTAAATTCACATGTAAAATCTATATAGAGTCATTGCCTACTGGACCTGTGTTGTCATGGTTACAATATCAAATATTCACAAACATCTAGTAAATTTCACAAAACTTTCAAGGGTGCTAAATCACTTTAAGCAATACTGAGCCAGAGACTCATTCACCTGATCGATAAACAGATGTTAGATGGGAGATTAGCCTAATGAATGCTAAGCATATTGTTGCAACACACACACACACACACACACACACACACACACACACACACAAACATAGTGGCTTTCTATCAATGTTTCCCCCAGTCACACTGCAACCCAGACATTTGATTGACAGCTGTCAATCCAGCTGATGAGAGATGACTGAGGGGGTCAGTCGTTGCACCTTCAGGCCGTCTGTGTCGTCAAAGAGAGACGGGGGAGAGAGGGAGACAGAAATAGACAATGTCTACTGGGCACTCCTATGCCCCACCCCACAGGGACAAGCTGGTCAGAGGACGAGAGAGATAGAAGAACACAGATAAAGAGAGAGTGAGAGAGATAGTGACTAAGAAACCTCCAGGGCTACTACATGTGAAGTTGCTCGACATGAGACCACCTTGTTTGATATGGTGACAGCAGACAGTCGCAGCTATTGAGATGCATCAATGGCGACACATGATACGTGCACTTGACTCATGAGCACGACATATGAAAACTCAGTGTCTAAAATTTCTGTCCATCAGTGTGATGGATAGAAGACAGAGATCGCAGAAGATTATGATAGGAAGAGACAAATCGATTAAATAATACTTCAGGAGGAGAATGCACCTCACGTCCATGCTCTCAGTGGCTGGATACAAACGAGAAAAAGAAAGGGAAGAGAAATGAAAGGAGACATGAGACAGGAGAAAAAGTCAAATGGCTGGAGGGAAGCATACAAGTGTGCTTTTTTAAATAAGACAGTGTATTTTTTGTCACCGTCTCTGCGGAGGTGAGTGGGAGAGAAGACAAGAGAGGAGACAAGGTTTATGAAGCACTGGGAGAAAGTGTCAAAAACAGACAGCTACATAGACAAAGGAGGGATGCTGGAAATATTTTTTACCTTTCAAAGGTAAAGAGGGGGAGAAAAAAGACAGTCAAAGAAAAGACCGCTGGTGTTGACTGAAGCTATTAACAGTCAGGCGGTACACTAGAAGGCTAAAAGGAGAAATGGAAGGATCAGGCTGTATTCATAATGAAGACGGAGAGCGACAAAGAGGAGCTGGAGTAATGGAGGAAGCTGTCAGTAGTCTTTGGTCCTTTGGTCCATGCTACAACTAAACCTTCCAACACGGCTGATGGTCACACACATGCACATATGCACACACACACACACACACACACACACACACACGTACAGACACACAAATTCATTCCTCTTGCAGACTGTCTGATCCTCTCTCCTCAGGGAGGTGTTAGTTGGGAGAAATCTAAGGGGTTTCGTTTGGACACCAAAGTGAGGGGAGTAATAATTCTCTCTCTCTCTGTCTCCCCTCTAGCACTACACACACACACACACACACACACATGCACGCACAGAGGTGACTGTTTCATTCAATGCAGCGCAGGTGAGTCAGCTCTCATATCAGATCCAGCCCAAATCCCTGAGCTCTTTACTGAGGCCCAGAGTTGACAAATAACTCTGCCGTGTGGAGGAAAGCTGCTAGGGATGGATACAATGAGAGATCAGTCACAAACAGTTAAAACCAATGTAAAATTACAAAATTGTGCAAAATAACAAGACAAAGAGCATGTAAGCTATCAGCATTGTGACAAAGCATAACCCAAATAACTGAAAGTGGGTTTCATCTGTTGAGTCGCAGGATTTTGAAAAGATAGAATTAAGTGTATCTGAAATTAACAATTAAGTGTATCTGAAATTAACAATTAAGTGTATATGAATAAATTGGCCACACACTAAGAAAAGATGGAAAAGAATATTAGGTAAAATGTGCGAAAAACAGTGTTTGTTTTGGTCAAAGGAGTTTTGGTCAGCGCAACTTACAAAAAGACGACAGGGTGGGAATCCATGTGTGCTTGTAAAAAAAGAGCATTGATGATGTAATAGCTTACCTCCTACATGCCCACTGTTGCTTTGTGTGATGAGGAAGTGCCAGAAACAATAATTAAAATGGTGGCTTTATAGCATTTTCTCTACATTTGATTTGAACTGTTGGGTCTAAGTACAAGTTTGCAGCTAAATTTAGCATAAATGCATCACATTCACAGGCGTATACCTACCCCCAATATGGATCTAAGCTCTCTGAGCATGATCACGATGTTCTTCGCTGGTGTTTCACATATCATTGATGTCTTTATCGCCACCTACTGGCACCAGGTGCTTGTTTGAGCATTTGTAGTCATTTTGTCTAGACAAAGATATTTTTAAAACAAAGTTCATGAGGATGGAGATTTTTTTAAACTGACGGCAAAACATACGTTCAGAAACTATCTGCAGCAGTGTACACAAGGCCTTAGTCTGTACGTTGCCCTTTGTTTAGTGCTAGTTCATCATATCAGTTTCTCAGTGAGAGTTCTAGTGTTTTACTTATGTTCATTCCCTGTGAGTTATTTATTTCCTGTAAGTTTTGTGTTTTGACCTCACCTTTGGTTTTGTGGATACTTTCATGTAATTCAACTGCAAACCTCTAAGCCTGCCCATAAGTCATATTAAAGACTATGTTTGATCAGTCACCGTATGCATTCTGGATTTCGGTCCTCATCCAGTCGTGGGCTTAACACTGATAAACACAGTTCAGGAGTCAGAGGTGCAGCCCAACCAAACCAGTCACCTGAGACTTGCAAGTCAATACAAAGTCACAAAACTTACAGTTAGACACAGATACAAAAGCTGCAAGGTTGAGATGGGAAAAAGGAGATCGTAAGAAAAGTGTGTGTGTGTGTGTGTGTGTGTGTGTGGACAGATCAATATCAAACAATGCTGTGATACCATATTCAGCCTGGGGGCCTATCAGAGAGAATGTCAACACTCTGGTGAGATTACCCCACCAACCATCTACACGCACGCCCGCCCGCACACCCGCCCGCACTCATGCACGCACTCATGCACGCACTCACGCACACACACACACACACACACACACACACGCACACAGACAGTGTCCCCACGTCACTTTTTTCCCAATTCATTATGAACAAGCTCGCAGGGCCTCATTAGCAGCAGGCCACACAATGCAGCTTCCACAAACAAAACAAAACGCTCCACAACAGTAATTGCCTTCTTCCTCCATGTCTCCACCTCCAAGCTTCCTTCTTCAGCTGACACCTGCAGTTGAGAAGTTTTTACAGAAAACAAACACACACACACTGACAAGAGCAACCTCTCTAAGACCACTGAGTCAGTCTATCTTTACAATTTGGACCTTCTTTCTAAAATAATAACAGCCAAATTAATCATATTCTTGAGAGGACTTTTTTGCATTCACACAACTCCATTTCCACCTCTGCCCATTTGCTCCAACCTTTGTATTCTTTTAATTTTCCCTCACTCTGAATGTCTTCCTCTGCACTGCCACTTAAGAAATAAAAAAATAAAATCTTTCAGATAGACAAAATAAAACACAAAATGTGGACGGGTGAAAAAGAGAGACTGGAAGAGAAGAGGCAAGAAGAATATAGGTAAAATAAACAGAAGGGATGCTCCACTGCTTGGCTGACACACATGGGGTCTCTGCAGACAGAGAGGATGCTCGGAGACAAAGGGGAGGAGAGAAAGAGAGTTGTGTGGTGTGGTGAGCAGCATCCACTCCCCTCCTTCTCCTCCTCCTTCCTCACTTCAAGCCTCCACCTCTCCCAGGCTGCACAGTGGAACTGTATGCTTGGCTTCTCCTGGTTTCTTTAGCATTCCTCCCCCATCCTCTCCCAAAGCCTGGGAGAGGACCACAGTAGACAGCAGGGCTTGTCTGAGTCACAGGCCCTGGTCCAAGTAGAGTCTCTCTTTCTCTCTCTCTCTCTCTCTCTCTCTCTCCTCTCTCTACTCTCTCTCCCCCTCTTTTAGTAGAATGTACATATGAATCTCTGCTGTATGTGAATGTGTTTGAACATATGTATATGTGCTCAGTTGTATGCGTAGAGTACTAATTTGCATCCCTGCATGCAAATTTTAAATCAGTGTATGCAAAGGAGGCTCATTCAGAACATACAATTAATCAAAATGTATCTTAAATAATATACTCTAAAAAAGCTGTGAAACTGAAGCAAAAAAAAACAATTAATTACAGATTTATTTTACCCATGTGAGCAAGCTGTTAACACAACACTGACCTATTATCACCTTCTAGTATACAATTACACAGAGTACAACTCTGGTCAATATAGCTAAAATGTTAATTTGATACAATTGAATTTGTCTTCAGCCGTGTATGAATAGCGTGTGATAGAAAAAAGAATTGCAAATGTGCTGTATTCTGGATGAATGAAGGAATGAGTACTATGCAAATACAGCAAATTTTCCATAAAAGCCAAGAAGAAGCCAATTACTTTGAAACACCAGCAAGTTCATCTTCTAATACTAAAGTGAATGTTGCACATGTAAGAACCAACTGCATAAAATCTCAGTACACCTATAAATAGAGAATTAAATAGAAATTTAAGAAATTAAATCAAATAGAAAATTTAAGATTTTTTTGAATACTTTGATCATCTGCCTTTATTTTAGAGGACTGGTTCAGTCTGTTAGAATTTATAATTTTTACTGCTCTATGGTGGAGTTTTTCTATCGGATTCATGTCAGGGGACATAGTCTTCACCTTTTTTGTCTCTTGTTTGTTTGGGATCATTGTCGTGTTGGAAAATGTCCCTCTCCTGCCAAGCTTCCAGAGGTTGGGAATCATGATTTACTCATTGAGCGGGTATAAACAAACTTGTAGTAATGGTGCCATCTATAAATGTCATCTCCCCTACATTTGCACTCCTGTATCAGCATAGTCCCACTTCCACCATGTTGGTCGTGCATCTGATCCCCACCAGAGAAAGTTCTGCAAACATTCATCAGATTTCATGTTCAATTCATAAAATCCATTATGTGTCATATCTGTTTACTTATGTAGCATGGTGTAATTTCCACAAAAATGATTATAAAAATATCCAACAGGTTCACTTCCGTGTTGACTTTTAGTCAGACTCTGAGAAAAGTCTGTGATATGATTTTTGCAAAATGTATTTTCATTTTAAAAGCTCTTAGTTATGCTCTATTGTCGTTCTTTGGCTAAGCTCTGTGTTTCTAAACATCTACAATGGAGGTAATGAGTACTGTAGTGAAAAATTCAATGAACTTTACTTGAACTCTTTCCTCTTTCTATACAAATAAAGTTATTATTTTTATTATTATGATGATCAATGCTCATGTGCTGTGTTCAGCAATAACTCCTTATATAGGAATATAACTGTGCTCACATAAGAGGAATTGTCTGGCGTATGTGCAGACAGATGATTCGAAACTAGTCAGATACTGTATTCTATCTTTAACTAACAAATGCCCTGAATGTTGCTGTGCACTTGGCTGATGCAACCTCAGAGTTCGTGTCCTTTTGTTGTGAAACTGGGTGCTGGGGTCACCAGACTACATGTGACCTCAGTGTTCATATCCTTATTCAGTAATGTTTTCTTTAGCAGCAACGGCAGATGTTTCCTGTTTACCAGACTGTATAAAAACCTTCTTCTTTGACTATTTGAGGTTCCACTCTAAGCAGTTCATGCTGACTGTGGAACCCTTTGCAGGGCTCACCATTGAAGACCCAAAGACAACTCCGGTCTGAGACACTCATCTATTTCACATCTCGACATAAATTTCCACCACAGTACGAAGTTAGCATCAGAATTCCCATCTTTTTGAGAATAAGGCCCAAGATGAAAAAATAGCTGAACTTTCCTTGAACTCAATGAACGTCAGAGTAAAATATGACTATGACATTTAAGTGAGTGCCTTTCGGTAATATCAAACTAATGTGAGAACATGTTAATGTGTGTTTGTGTGCTTTAAGTAGTAAAATATGTGAATCTGTTTGAATGTTACTCCTGCGTGTATGTGTGTATGTATTTGTGTGCGGCCTGTCAGGACAGGAGATCTAAGCTGGCGCACAGTATTGGCAGAACGACGCCCTTTGACTTGTGAAACCAGAGAAAAAACTCACACCAGGGACCTGGGCTGGACGCGCTCATCCTCTGCCAACTCTCTCCTCTCCAATATCTATAAATTATTCACCACGCCTCAATTGATGGAACAGAGATCCTAATGAGAAAAATGTTACAGCGAGACACTCGGCTGTGTCAGTGTGTGCATGTGAGCGTGAGTTAAGTATAAATAGGCACCATGTCATTGCATATGTAGTGGATGTGCACGCTCGTGTATGTGTCCATGTGTGCATGGTGTATACAGAGAAGCTAATTAAAATCAGTGCTGCTGGACATGAGGAATGATTAAGTCCCTGTGTAATTAAGTCATGGTGGAATAAGAGAAACTCACTTAGCTGAGTACGTAAACACACCTGCGTTCTTTTGCTCTTATTCACAGAAATATCATGCAAATCTGAACTTTCTGGCATACGAGGAAGATGAACAGATTAAAAGAGGTCACACAAGCTGCGGCCACATCCTTTGGAGGTTGCCTATGAAGAACACACATTCTCTGGAGGAGCTGTATGTGTGAACTAAAATGTCTGAGTGAGAGCTTTCGGACTTTCTTCTGACTTTCTCCTCAGCCAGTCCCCTGGTAAAAAGTCTGCAGAATGTCCAAAGGACCCGATGTGAGAACACAACAGGAGATCCTCCACCAGATTCATCTCAAACACAAGGGTATGCTGATGATTTTTCAGTCACATGACAGAAATGTATTTTTATATCAGGATGAATAGCCTTCATATAGAAGACACAGACAAAGATGTCAAGAGAGTTTGGCGATAAGGGCTGATGCTGCAGTGTCAATGTGTTTTAAACAAAACATGTGATCTTTGGAGAAGAATGAATATTTCAATTCACTTGTACAGCCCGGAGATTTCTGTGCTATTGCAAACTCGCCTGTGCAGAGAACCTCCCGCTGGAGAAAGTCTGGACCCAAAACTCCGGATATTTAATCTCTGAAAACAGTTGTAATGTAACTTGTTAGTTTTAACAAACGTGATCCACTTGTGTGTAACCGATGGCTGGAAGTTGGTCCAGCATTTTTCTCTTTTTTTATTGCACTAATTTGACAGATAATTAGTTAAATAATGAATCCATCCTAATACAATATTCACATAGATACAGTGGGAGAGAGATACAGGTCATTGTAATAATTCTGTCCATGCTGGATGTGAAATCTCAATGAAGAATGGAAAAGGTTACAGCAACCAGTAATTCTATCAGCGGGCATATGAAGATGTGATATTGTTTATTATTGCAAGAAAGGAATCAAAATCTAACTCTTGTTTGTCTTGTCAGTTGAAAAGAATATTAAATAAGCGTGTTTACTAAATTGTTGAACTTCTTTGTCTGTAACCTCTTGGCTGGTAGCAGTTTTGCATTGGGACACAGCAAAGCAAAACAGACAGAAGACAGATGACACAGATACATTGAAGTTTCTATCTCCCCTACCTGTCGACTTTCCCTTTCTCCTCCCAACAACCCCAGCACACCTCTCGCTGTCTCTCTCTCTGTTACCTTGGAGTCTGGCCGTCATGCTCCTGTGGCTCCACTCTAAAGGTTACGCTGTGTACCCACCGTCACTGCCTGTCACTCCCCCTCCACCACCACAACTAGCCACACACACATACACACGCTTCATCAGTCCCAGGCCCTGTCAACGATATATTGCAAACCATTTGGCTTTGCAAAGAGGGTGTTGAGGTGAGTACAGGTGATAGAGTAAAGTTTGTGTTTGTTAGTGTATTAAAGGGACAGTTCACTGAAAAATGAAAATTCACTCATTATTTACTCACCACTATGCTGATGGAGGGGTGGGTGTTTGAGTCCAGAAAACATTTTTGGAGTTTCAGGGGTAAACAGATCCAATACAATGAAGTAAATGGTGACCACTTCTTCAAACGTAAAAAACTACAGAAAACAAATGCCTCCATACTGCTCCTGTGGTGTAATCCAAGTGTCTGTAATCCCCGACATTCATATTCGATTTGAAACGGCGTCATTTACACCAAGTTTTGAGCCTGGTTCAAAGAGCAGTATGGAGGCATGTCATGTTTTTTGTTTGTTTGTATTATTACGTCTGAAGAAGTGGTCAACATTTACTTCTATTTGATTGAATTGGCTGCAACGCTGTTCACCCCTGAAACTCCAAAAGTGTTTTGTGGACTCAAACACTTCGCCCATTTTCATTTTTCGGTGAATTATCCCTTTAAAATTGTAAAACTGACTGTACAAAAAGGTACAAGGAATGTGCATGCACAAATCTGTGTTTGGTTGTGTGTGCATGTCTGCAGTCTGCTGGCCTTGGTACGTGGAATTAAAATGCTGCTCACTTGACAGAAATCAACAGGGTCCTCAGAGGCCTCATTTCTTTCCCACCTCCCTCTTCCAGCATCACTCGCTCCTTTTCTTCTCCCTTAAAGATAAATCTTCTGCAAAATAAGCTGAAGGGAGTGTTTGGTGAGGGAAGGGAGAAAGATGTGAGGATAAACATGCATGTTATAACAATCAGAATGACATTAAAACTGTGACATGATGATGAGATATATTTAAATCCAGTTCTTGGTCTTACCATGTTCCAGGCTTGTGTCCTGGCCATTCTTCCATATGTCACATTTCCTCCAAGCTTCACTCTGTTATTCACTGCCAGATGCTCTATACTTTAACGCTGCATTCAGACGATGTCAGAGCAAGAAAAATATTCAGACTCGGGAGTGTTCACGCATAATTCCAAGATGCTTAATTCCACAGGCTTCCCCTGCAGTGACAACATTTAAATAGCCAGAGTAAACAGTGTGAAGCTACTTTTAAATTAACTTTTTTAGTTTTGTATTGGATTTGACAGCTTTTGCAACCATTTTGCTCACAAATTGTTTACACTTTTGAGGTTCTTTTCTTGAACTTCCTGATAATCCTGATATCTCAGACTCTCAGAGATTACAACCAGCAAGAGGAAGTGAATACGAATGCAAGATTGAAATCAAAATTGGAGGTTTAATTGAGCAGCTGTCATTCAAAATTTAAAGTATATACCAAAACCTTTTCTTTTTAACAAAAAATGTACTCTTTTGTCTCAAGGCATATAATGTGAGTTCTAAAAACCCTAAAGATAAAACTTATACCATTTTCAAATTTATCACTGCATATTCTGTGTTGCCACCACTTATGGAGAGTGTTACAACTCTAAGAAGAGGCAATAGACCAAGAATACAATTTTCTTGTATTTTATAGGTGAAACAGAAGCTCTTACAATGGAGCACAACAGTTCATATGTATATACATATACATATATATATATATATATATATATATAAACACATTGCACAGGTTGAAAAATATTGGTATTCCCCTTTAATTATAGCTGACACAAGAGGAGGAATGTGTCATATGTCAGAAACTGGAGGAGACCGAAGAATTAAAGGGGGAAAACATTATCCGCTCATTCACAGACAAATGAATACATCTGAATCTGGATACATATACCAATGTCTGCACACACACTGCACAAATGCACAAGCTGACACATACACTCAATTGAACAGTTTTGTTCTCTAATTAGCCAGTGAATGAAATTTTGAACCAGGTGTAATGAAACTAATTTGACCTCAGTCCTGAAACACACTCTGCCATAAAACGTCTCAATTTTCTTGAAATATCATAAAACTCAAATCACACATTCAGTTTTACAGCTGCTCCCTCTGACATCCCTGTGAAGTTCTTTGTTGTTTAAACAATAAAACATTGTTTATTCATTTATCTGTCTCTCCCTCTCTCTTTCTCTCATCCCTCTACCCACTCCTGTCTCTTCCCTCCATCCTCCTCTCAGTGGGGCCCTGTGCAGAGCGTTCAAGCAGTCTGACGACATGCACTGCTGAGTTCTCAACATCTTGTCTCGTCACGGCAATTACACACACACACACACACACACGCACGCACACACACACACACACACACACACACACACACACACACACACACACACACAGATTCACTCAGTACACTCAAAACATATTGCAAAGTGTCATTTACACTGAACAACACAGTCTACTCTTAGATGTTATAAAACTCAAATAGAAAATGATATTTTTTGGGCTTAAATCTCAATGGGATTGACCTCTCCTCTGTGAGAAAAGACAAACCATTACACAACCCCTCACGTTCCAGTAAGACTGTTAGCTAAAATTCAGGAGTGACAAACAAAGGGAGTGAGCAGCTGGTCTGAGAGGTCAGGACGGGGACCAGTCACTGACCCCCTCCATATTACTATAGGAAAGGATAAGGGTTAATTAACAGCAGACTTTAATCGCCTGTGATGAATGATTCATAGCTTCCTGGTCTATAACCAGTATTTAAAACACACGGACAGAGCCAGAGCACACATGAATTATTCAGGTCCTATGGCACCGATCGCTGCATTTCACTCACCCTGAGCAAAGACAAAGCGGGATTTCAGCCTGTGAGCATGTAGATATAGCCTGTTGATAAAGAGTAAACCACTGATATGTTGCAATCAAAACACAGAGAAAATCTGGTTAAAAAGACAATGATCATTCCTGAAATGAAGCAAACGTGACGCACAGTCATTATTTGGCAAAAATAGGAGACGGGGACAAGGAGACGTAAGAGACAGAGAAATCTGAGACAGAGCCTGCTGCTGAAAAAGATGGATTAACAGAAGAAAAAAGAGATGGAGTAAGTTTGGTCAGCTAAGATTTACTATCTTGCCTGTGAATGCAGCAAATAATAAGTCACCAGCTAAGCAGCTTCGATATATCCTTAAAATCCATGGCCGTCTTGTCTGAGTTTTTTCAACACATTACTCAACCCCCCTGTTCACGCGTTAGATAAACTGAGATGCAGCCGGCAGAAAGATATAGGTCTTCAATGAAAATGTAGGATTTATACAAAGGCATGGTGAAATACAACAGTGACAAAGAGGATAGGGGGAGGATGATGAACAACAACAAGGTAAATGATGCAGAATGGAGAGTAGGTTGATTTGACAGACAACACCATAGCTCTATAGCTGACAGCCTTTACACACACATGCTGTGACCTCAGCTGGAGTTTTATTACAAGTTTCTCATCAGAATACACTGAAGAAAGAACTTATTCAGCCTTCTTGTACTATTGGACTATTCTTCCCTGTTTGTAGAAGAAATACTGTACATTTTCTCTTTAGACTTGGGGCGCGTCATCCGGGTCAGTGGTTCAGTCAGAATTATCCAGACAGACTCATTTTTTAATCTTGTCTCTACCATTGTTCAAGTCTTTTCAAGTCTCAGAGGGGGGAATTATGTAGTGGAATGATACAATAACGTACAAATACTCACATGGTTGTAACACTGCAACAATTAAAAAGTTGGCAAAACCCCAAAAATTCAAGGCAACTTATTGCAATAGATTTTGGGTTTTTGAGGCAAACTCAAATCATAGACAACTTCTATCTTTCATAATTCTCAAGACTTCTATTTTTGAGTTAAACATACAAAGAATCCCAAACAATAACAGTTGTGCCAACTATAATTATGCTTTGTAAAGAAAACAAATAAAACAAGTTCAATCTACATGTATACTTAAGACAGTATTTAAAGCATGAAACAATAGGTAAACTGTTAACATAGGCTGTTCTGTATCCTCAAGTTGGGACTAATAGACACATATAGAACATCTATTAGTCTTTGTAAGAAATGTGTGGACAATTTACTCCTCTTTCAGAGGCGTCACACAATGTGTCCTGGGCAACATTGAAGCTCTGTCGTCTCACAGAAGCTGACGTCTTGTGACCTGCTATAGTTTCATAATTAACCCACAATATATCTCTCAGTATTTCCCATACATTGATTTTTTTTTAGGCCAAAATGCCACAATATCAACATTTACCACCACATATTGATTCTCTATTTTTTTTGTAACCTTTTCACTCAATGCACACACTCTCTCTATCTCCGTCCACTTGTGATGGGTTCACCTGAGACAGATGTTTGTGTTGATTGGAGGGACCTTGGAACCCAGAACCTTCTTTCTGTGGGGCCTCAGATGCTTACCACTCCAACCAATGAACAATTACTTTGTGACATCTTTTCTCTTTTGTGCCTTTTGGTCTTATTGTCCTGTGTCATCACATCTTCAGATTGATCTCTTGGACCCAGAGAGTATTCAGCAAAGAAACACTGCCATCATTTGTCCAGTGTTTCCAAGGGCACCAATCAGTCCATTAAACAGGCCTCAGCAAAGCATTATCTACAGTGACCATTAGATGGTTAATAATGGTCAGATAAACAGTTGAAATGTTCTATTATTACTATCTTATTATTATTATTATCAGCAAGAAAAATCAATAACCAATCATAAACACACAGGGGCCATTCATCAACAAACATCTAAACTGGGAGTACTGGAAAAAATAACAAGGAAAACTAAAACTGCAGATTTGACAATTTTCTGCACATTTATGGACCAAGTTTTTTCTTCATCTGACAGAGAGAGAGGCGGAGAGTTTGGTTTTACCAGCCCACACAAGCACAGGCCGAATGAAACGTCATTATCTACAGGATAAAAACAAATGAGGCCGCTGCACTCGTGGTGTGTGGAGAGAGCAAGAGGGTAAGAGCTGGAGATAAAGCTTTGATAAGAGATAGGGGCGAAAAATAGAAATAGGGAGAGATTGTGTTTATATTAAATCCTGTCCAATTTAATGAGAATCTCAAAATCTGAGAGAATATGTTGTAATTAATAATATCCAACTCGCAGGAATACGATTTTTACAATAGACCAGTGCATTGTATTTTACTTAGTGGTGATTTATTCTTTTGTATCCTGTTGTGTTTTTATGTTTCATACTGTGTCTAAATTAGACTCCATCTACCTTTAGTTACTGCTGCTGTATGTGAAGCATAAAAACTTTGTCTACGGGAACAATTAATGTAACTTTCACTATAATATCTCAATGAAAAAAGAGTTTAGGAGAATAAAGACCACTATAAATGTATGTTTGAAATGAAGGAAAAACTCACAAGGATGCTGAATCAAATAATTCAAGGACTGAAAAACTGTAAGATGACATCATGATAATGAGGCAAGTCAAATTACATGTACATGAAAATCTGATGTTTTACTGTAAATGTGATCACACAGAGCCTCAGAGGGAAAGAAGTGTGTGTGTATTAGAGACCATTGTTCAGTATATCAGACAGCGCCTGTCATGTTCATGTCGCAGCAGCAGGGTATAGGAGGTGTTCTTGTCTCTGAGTGATGCGATGGCATGAACAGCATGGTTTAAGAGCTAAAAGAAGGTCATCTATGTCTCGCTTCACTATCTCTCCCTCCTTTTTTCTCCTCTCTCCGTTGCTCCTGTCATCCTCACTGGATGATCCCTCGCTCTTCCACCCCGGCTGTCTTTCTGTCCTTCGTCACGGGTTGCTGTGTCCATTTCTTTCTCTTGTTTTTTTTTTTTAGATTCTAGATTCACACACAAAAAAGTATTTGTAAACTGTGAAAAAGTAAGAAGTGTGAGAGGAAGGAAAAAGGGTCCTAGTCAAGCAAGGGTTTGGGACTCTGTCCCAGGAAATAAGACATGCTTGGAAAAACTGGACAGAATCGTCTTAGCCTTTGACAAGAGCACTGCTGCTGAATTATTCCTATGTTTATGGTGAATTGGTTGACTGTTTTCACAGCCTCTATGTCTCAGGTGACAGAAGGCTGCATATTCTGACAGGCTCTCCTGAATGAATGTCAAATTAAATCCCACTATATCACCTCTGGACGTGGGAGGATGTTTGCACTAGAGTGGAGATGTAGTATGACAGTTGCAGGTCAATTTTCAAATTAAAGCAGCAAATTACGATACCTGTAATTATTTACACAATAGACAATGTATAGCATCATTACAGCCAAAGCCTACACATACACAGTGTCTATCTGGGTATGCTGTGCCAAACACACACATACACACACAAACATTAAAGTGAAGGGGGGCAGTGCCTACTCACCATTGGATGTCACATCTGTGAGAGTGGGACAATGCGTCTGTTGTTGTGGTTCATAGTAAAAGCATCTATGATGTCCTGCTCATCAAGGTCTCTTGCACATTCTGTGTTGATGGACAGCAAAGTCAAATTGCCATTCCTTGGGTCCCCGCTGTTGCTTCTCATGTAGCTTTTGACACACCGTAAACAAGAAGAGCTGCGCTCACAGGTTGCAGATGTGACTGGCAGTGTGAGAGATGTACACAAAAGTCTGTGCGAATCACTAAATGTGTCCTTGTATGGGTAGAGAAGGAAGAGAAATTCCTGTGTGATGTTCACAATCTCCTTTGCTTTTTTTTCCCCAGACAAAGGCCTAGTTCTAAATCAATCAATCAACCATATTTTATTTGCATTTCCCATATTCACAAATCACAATTTGTCTCATTGGTCTTACAATGTTCCACATCTGATGCTCTTAACCAAGAGGAAAAACTACCAAAATAACAATTTTAACATGGGAAAAAATGTAGAAACCTCAGAGATGTTGAGGGATCCCCTTCTCCAATCATTCACTTTTCAGCATTTTATTTATTTGAACCAGACCAGACCACCAGCAGTTTCTGCTGACCAGGGCAGCTCAGCTCTGGTGTGTCAGCCCCTGTGTCTCTCTTCATATCTCTCTCCTCTTCTCTGTGGCACCCTGCTGCTACCTTTTGAATCTGAGGATTAATCACCTAACAGCCCCCTGCTGCGCTGATTACTCCTCTAATACAGGCGGAGGTGCTTTCTGAGCCACCTCCATGCCCACAAGAGGTATTACCAACAATAGTAGTATATGTGAGTAGGCATATTGTATATCTAAGCAATCTAGTTATAATACTAATCCTCATCAGCAGCCACCACGATCACAATCCACGATCCACCTTCGTGGTCATACTTTGTCCACAACAATTCTTCAGAGACGTTGTCAGTAGTTACCCAATAATGTTGCGCAGGTATTCCATCTCAAGAAATTACTTATGTTCAGGGTTTAAAGTGGACATGCCCTGTAGAGCACCACAAGCCTCAAGTGAAAACAGCCTTATTAGTTAATGAACAAGTATATCTATGACAGGCTGTGTGTTTTTGGTTGAGTGGTTGGCCTGAGCAATGACAAGCCCATCTCTCAAGAATGTTGTTTTTGATTTTAGGTCTGTTTTAGTTCTTTTTGCCTCCTAAGAAAAAAAATGTGTACAACAGCACCACAAAGGAATCATCCACCTTGTGTACAACTCTGGTTCTACATTGTTGACATTCATCTAAGGAGATTTTCACATATTCCTTGTTCGACCCTCTGACTTTTCAGTTTAGAAAAACAAGTGGTAACGGCCCGAATCAAACTCAACCATAGTATGGTTCATTTGTAGTGTGAAAAAGCAAGTTGGGACAACATTAATCAAAAAAGAAGAAAAAGAAGTGTAAGCAGGATCACTTGCTGTTCACCCCAGACACTTTATTCACTTTATACCAAAACGTTTGCTAATGTAGTTGCCAGGTTGATGACAAGCTGATGTCAAGTTAACACAGCCAATAAAGGTGATGTCAACAGGATGTACTTATGTCTTACAAAATTATTTTGTGAACTCTCAATGGTACTTAAAGTCGTGTTTGTGTTCCTGATCCTGTCCACAACATCTCGGAGTGTTTACAATGGTTAACGTGTTGTTACACTTGAGTACACTTGCCAGATACATTAGCCATGTTCACCCTTTTACAACGCAACCCCTGACCCCTCAACACTCTCGCCAGATAAACCACTTAGATGTTGTACAATTATAGTTTTCAATATTATAATTAGGATAAAATTGCACAATATTTTTCTATAGGCTGGTGACTTGTCCAAGGTGTACCTGCCTTTCTCCCAATGTTGCTCCTCAAAGGATTAGCAATATAGACAGATGGAGGGATGTTTTTCAAAATATATATATTTTTAGGTTTCATAACAAAAGCCTAGGCATTTCCATAGCAACAACAAGCTACCGGCTGGTGCTATCACTGCCTCTGGACATCATATTAGAAATATCTAAATCTACATCTATGCACTGCATAGCTGGGTGTAATACAGTGCAAGGTTGGTTGGGCGGAATAATCATCAAAAATTATCTGGAAAGTAATATACACGGATGTGACCCTTATAAAAGTCAACAGCCATGCAGGCAGCTCTGTGAGTCTGTCGTCAGCAACTCTGCATTCTAGGTATTACATTAATATACAATTAACTTCCAGCAGCAAATACGTTTGGTAGGAAACATAATTGTGACTGAATTATTTATGCTGTTGATTTGCATAATTGGTAAGTGATAAACACGTTGATACTGAACATATCACTGACAGAAATGTGAAACAGTATCCACTTATAGTGATGACAGATGGTCACGATGGTTATGTTTAGGTTTCAGCATTTGGTTAAGGATAGGAAGATCATGGTCTAGTTTAATACTTAAAGGTTCAGTGTGTAGAATTTAGTGAGATCTAGAGGTGAAATGCAGCTGAATGCCCTTCACCTCACCCCCCTTTAAACATAACAAAGGGAACCTGTGGTAGCTTCAGTTGTCATAAAAATCAAATCGTGTTTAATTTGTCCAATTTGGACAACCAACTCCTGATGTAATTATAAAGTATTTCAATATAAAGAGCCTATTCTAGGGTAAAGAAAACAACAATTTTCACTTTTATATTCAGTTCTGCCAATACAATTTTACACACCTTTAATCTATCTTTCCCTGACCTAACCAAAAGGACTTTTTGCTTAGATTGGATTTTAGATCCAAACAACCAACCACTTCCACACCATTACTAAATACAGTGCTTCTGTCATTTAAAATCACTGCCACTGAACATAATCCAGCCAGTTATTATGTTGCCACCACAATGTAACAGGGTCCAGGAGAATAAAGGAACGAAAATTGTAGGAGTCCGTTCACATGCAAGCTTGGAAAGCATGCTCATGATGAAAATGCTAACAGGCTTTCAGCAATGTTCACAATCTTAGTTTAGAATGTTAGCATGCTAACATGTCCTCTATTGCAACAGTCCCTGAATATATACTACACTTTACAATTAAATTAAAAAATCTTTATTCTAAACGGGAGAAGATTATATCTGATCCTTAATATAATGGTTAGTAAATCAGCATCAGTGTCGCTGTTGAAGGGTTTTAAAACTCCACTCCACTCCACTTAATTGGTTTATGATGGCACTTAATCTGACGAACACTCCCCACAAATGCTCAAACGGAGAACAAGTGGATAAGGAGAAGGTGTAGGAGGTAGTTTCAGAAAGTACCACTAACCTGAAGGCTCCCAAGTTTGTTTATATTGTATTTTACATGATTGCACATTGGAACCCAATGGCAACAATTTACCAACAACCCTGTTTTAAAAATGATATAGTTTTAAGTGTTTCTATTTCATATAATAAAATAATGGAATCATTTTGAAAATATTATTTTCTAAGGAATAAGTCATTACATAAAGGGATATAATATGCTGATAAAAACATAAAGTACAGCTGAGACTGATGAGATGACATCCCAATCCCATATTTCTAAAGCTATTGGCTGATAAACATAAGTTAACATTTCGATGATGGTACTCGAGGGAAAAGTAAGCAAAAATAAAGGAATCATCACGGTTACTATTCATCCTGAGTGAGACATTAATATCTGCAGAAAATGTCACAGCAGTTCCTCCAATAGAAGCTCTATTTCCTTTAAAAACATGGTAGTTTTACTGGAGGAAAAATCAAAGAATCACTAAAGTCAGTTGAATAAGTAGTCTTGGAACCCTGAATGAAAATTTGGTGTAAAATCTTTTAACAGCTGGTCAGATATTTTTTAGAAAGTGAAAACTTTGAACTGCTGGTGGTGTAGCACTGTAGGTCAGAGAAATTCATCATCTCAGCACCATGTATTTCTATAAAATTTATGGCAGTGTAGCTGAAAGTTGTTGGGAAATTGCCTTCCCTAGATACACATAGGATGTATACAGCTAACATTCCATATTTTCATTTATTTATATTTGAATTCATTTATATTTCCATGTATATTTATGTTTATATTTTTTCCACATATTTTATGTTTCTATTCTTTATGTACAAATACTACTGTCTACATATGCTATCAATGTTATACCTGATTTCTCTCTCTATATATTTCTATGCCTGTAGTTACTGTACTAATCTGTGTAATGACTCCAATACAATAATGGTTTTCACATCTATTCCAGGTGTTATTTTCAGTTCCAATGTTATTATTTCAAAGATGGGATTGAACAAAGGTGAAGGACATGTAAACAAAGATGCTGTGGCTGGATAATAATTAATAATCTAAGGTTCATGCATCTCTGTCGTAATGATTTTTCTCACAAAAAGTAAGTGTTGAGAATAAAGCGCTCCCTACAGAGTTGAGGACTTGTACAACATAAAAACAGCTGGGGTGATCAAGATATCAGCAGAAGGAACAAAACTGACTTCTGTGTCAGTAGTATTCATTTTAATTCAGGAAATGTATAGTATTATTTTACATCTGTTCCAGACCAGTTTGTGTTTGTGTGTGTGTGTGTGTGTGTGTGTGTGTGTGTGTGTGTGTGTGTGTGTGTGTGTGTGTGTGTGTGTGTGTGTGTGTGTGTGTGTGTGTGTGTCTTGTGAAGTCTCACCCATGTTCAGAACACAGATTTCCTGGCGGGAGCAGCAGGATGTTGGGAAAGACAAGAGCTTTAATTAATGTTCATGTGCGGCTGAGGATTTTTGACACAGTAGCCCAGTAGGGATTCAGTAGCTACTTTTGATCCATGAGTAATGAACTGTACATGGTACTCTCATTCTGCTCCTCGCTCTGTCCAGGAAGAATTTAACTCAGCTTCCCAACATGTCTCTGTAACAATATCACAGCTCCTTGTTTTCACACACTCTGTGAACGATCTAATCCAAAACAACAAACATCTGACAAATACAAGAACAAGCATAACTGATGTGTCAGAAGAAGAGGAAGACGAGGGTAGTGAGGAGAAGGCCTTCTGACTCTTTTCTTAATTTTACCAAACAGCCATATATCTGTGACAAAATATCTAATCACAGAGTACCCATACGGATATGAATTGGAGTGATAAATCATTATTTACCGGTGTGAGAGGGCTTACTTAACCTTGGAGTGCTGGCGGAATTAAAATGTGGATTTCAGGGAGAAAAAAAAGCCCACTCAGTATGCTTGACCATGCAGTGGAAGGAGAGCAAGACATGAGTGCAAGAGAGAGGGAAGAAAAAGGAGTGCAAGAGCTGAAGATGGAGACGCACGTAAAAACGGCAGAAGAGGGAACAGGTGCAGAGAACTGAACGACACGCAGTAAAGAGGCGATTGTTGGTTCTGTGGGGAATGTGTGGAGAAGTGGGTTGGAAGGGACAACATGAAAAAAGGAGCTGGGGGGTGAGGGACAGGTAGAGGAGGGATGGTGTTGTTTGGAGCAGAGGATGGCGACGTGAGCGAGGAGGGGCGGGGTCCACGAGACAGATGACAAATTGTGATTAATAGATGGGGTCCTGTGCAGCACTGTGGAGCGCAACTCATTAATAGAGCGAATTAGAGCGGCTGTGCAACTCAATCTGCACACTGTCACTCGCAATCACAGACCATAATCAGATGTGCACACAGACAGAGGTGCACAAGAGGACAGGGGTTCACGCTCTGTGGTTCTTACAGGCAACGTTTCCACAGCTGCACTCAGGCCCCAGGACGAAACACTTGACCCCAACCAAAAGTCTAATAATCACAGCGGTGCGCTTAACCTTAAATTGAAGCCCCTTCACTAAAGTGGAACTTTAAGTGGGTGAGGAAGTTTCATAATGTTTACATTTTGCAGACATGACCAATAAGAGACAATTTGAAATAAAATCATACATAACATTGATGAATAATGAAGATATGCTTTATGTTTCACTTCATCCAATTATTGCTGGACGATAACAATCATAGACTGTTTACAAAGATGCATGACGCATGTCCACTTCTTCCCGTTGTACAAAAATTAAGCTAAAACATATGGATGCCGCTATCTTGCACTTTTGACACCATTTGGAGTAAAAGTCTGCACAGTAGTGATCCTGGTGTGGAGCCACTGTACTGAGGTTCAGCCAGTGAACACTCTCAACAATCATGAGTCAGTCTCAGCTGTCAATCAAGTCATTTCACCTGGTTTTTATAGCATCAAATAACTGATTAAGATTAAGACCCAAAATCACTAGAAAAAGGAAAACTTGAACAATCATCATTGTGATAAGAACTGTCTATAATTACAGAAACCATCTTTAATTTGGTCCCATCCACTAACATGGAGGAGAGAGGGTTTACTGCCGGCAGCCAACAGGGGTCATCCATCTTCATCTACAGAATATGGTGAAGGTAAAAAACTGTTGGAAATGCTGTAGATTTCAGTTTGCATGACCTGGATGACTGAGAGTCTTCAAAAATAAATGTAATTAGTTTCAATATATGGTGTGTTTTCTTTGCAGTGACAGTGGAACTTTGTATGGTAAGCACTTCTATGTACTAGTGGGTATAAGGGAACAAGATGTAAAGTTGGGGAATAAGGGGAGGTGACAATCTGGCAACATAGAAACATTTAATGCTGTAGGTTTGTTATTGTTGGAATCTTCACTCACAGTAGTAATACTGTTACTTTTCTCATGTCTCTTTCCTGACACACACAAGATATATGATGATCACATTAGGTTCTTTTCAGGTAAATTTAAACATATGTCCCATTTGAAATTATATTCCTGGTCAGGATGGTTGCCGTGTCATGCAGAAATGTTAAAATTACTCTTTGCACTGTGTAGAAACACAATGAATGCTCATCCTGAGAATGTTACAGTATAGCCCATACCCTGGCAATGGGATGCTATGACCCCTACATTTCCATTACCCAGGCTGCCTCTGTCCTCCTCAGGCTCGTCTGCTCTCCTCCTCACTTGCTCTCTGACCTGTGAGATTGTAGGTCAGGTTAAGCCCTTTCCACAGCCACTTACATGGCTTAAGTTTGTGTCTCGCTGTGTTGATAGCACCTCCACCTTGAACGAGCTCGTTAATACCATGGTAACCTCTCTGATCACCTGCTGGCTGTCTGCTCATGCCCCGATGGGCTTTACTGATTATTCGAAACAGAGTGAATGACTGCTCTGCTGGTAAATCACCTTTGTCCGGCCTTATCTAGCTAACCCTAGAGTATCAGCAGGAAGGAGTCATTCCTACACACAGAACTGGTTTGTATGAATGAGCATCCACAGCGAGAGAGTAGCATATAGATCTGAGGTCAAGCTGCTGTGCAGGGATTCTCCAGCAAGACACAGAATTCCCACCGGCTCGAGGAGTGCTGTTAAATAACAGGACAAGTAACTGGACAGTTTTACCTAAAGACGATGGTGTGAATTTAAGATTTTTCAAAATTAATATTGATTTGAGTTTCATATTTTACCTAAAGAACAAAACTACCTCATGGAAAAGGAAAATTAACACTAATATGCACAATATTACAGGAAACAATGAATTAATGACATTAATGATAAATAGTCACTTACATAAGAGGGTCACCCACATTTTTCTGTTTCCATGCCAACGAAGTTTCATGCATGGTTTTTGATCACAACTAAACGAAAGTATCTGAAGACTGAAATACAGCTAAAAACTGTAAATGTATAATAATAATAATATAATTGAGCGGCACAAAATATAACATATAGATAAAGTGATATTTTTCATTGATATACGTTAAATACATTGCCCTTTCTGAAGAAAAATAAATTGTTTTGAAAACCAGGCTTTAAACGTGTGTTGTTTCATTATTGTTCATGATATAATTATTTCTACCTTTGTAATATCTTTGTTTTCTGTATCTATTACTTTGCTGCTTTGGAGGAAAGATTTCTCCTCTGTTACCCTTCCCTGTTAAAGGTTAAAGATTCTACCCTGACTGTCAGCTTAGTTAGAACTTTAGAGTATGTGTATGTGTGCTTGTGTGTGTTAAATAACTCAACATTGTATGGAAACATTTTTTTAACAAACCTGGTGGGAATATTATTTGGTAGAGTATCGCCAGATGATTAACTTTTGGAGCTGATTGGTCAAAGGTTAAGGTCAACAAAAAAGTTCTACAAACTCATTTTCTAAGACATCTCCACAAGAAACTGGACTGTTTTGATGATTTACTCTTTGCTCCAGATCTGCACTGTTAGCCTTCCTGTATTTCTGCACATTGGATGACCCACACAAATAAATTTGCCTAGCCTTGCCTAGAGAGACAATCTGAAGTTTATATTGATTAGATAATCAATTCCCCATCATATGTTACACGATGAAGCCACAATCAAATGAAGTTGTGCATAGTTCAAAAATGCATTTTTTGTGGTATCACTGGATCCTATTGGACACAACAGCAACGTAATGATCATATGGTTGGAATGCTGTCATTATCATGCCACTACAAAGTCAGAAAGTAACGTTATGTTGTGACTTATGCTTTTACTTTTGTGAGCAATAACATTAGAGACATTTTTGAGATGTATGAACAGAACTGCCTTAATGCTAAAGCTCAAGGCCTGTCTTCTCACACATGCCACCTAAGTCACATTCAATGTTCCTGCTATCTCTACATTCCACCAAATCATAATCTGTTTTCAGCTAGTCACAAACTGACACACTTGCCTTGAGCCAATCACTTGTAAGCTGTGAGCATTTAAAATGTTCTCTGTCCCTCCTGTCATTTACCGAGATCAACGAGTGACCCACCTCCAGGGGGGAGGGTCTCCTTTATATCCACAGCATCTAATTCATAGGATTGCTTCCATGGCATTATATGGGGTCTAAGCACCAAAGTCTATTTCTCTTTTCAAAATTAATGTAATGTCTTTCTAATTTACTCTTTTTCATTTAAATTATAATTAAGAAACATTTAATGCATCTTGAAAAATCTCCTGTGTTCTATCATTTTCTCCAGATTTGCTCGTAGTGAGGTTGGTCTGTGTTAACAAAGAGCCGTGTTCCACCCGCAATGCTACCAGCCGCTCTCTGGGATTCAATCCTTCCCGTAATGCTTTTATATAACACCACAGCTCAGGCACCTGAAGGTCACACAAGAGAAAGACAAATATCAGAGTCAAGCACAAGAAAGGAAATTTATAGTGATTTAAAAAAACAATGATGAAACAATATTTTGTGGGAGGAAATTCTATGTTGTATATTCAAAATAAATGATCGAGCAGTTTATTTGTGTTGACACATTTAACACAGCAGAGGATAATATTGCACATACAAGAACATGATATCATATATCACAAGGAAACAGCATCAGAGACAGATATTATCGCTTCACAGCTTATATATTCATCGGCTTAGTTAATATTTCATAGGGCTCTAAAAACCTCCTTCTCTAAATTGTCCTCCTGTCTTTGCAATAATAATTTAAATGCAGGGAGCCCCTGAGTGTGTCACCAATGTGTCAGAGCCCACATGTAAATTACATGTGCATGTGTGCACATATGTATGCATGTAGGCACTCACACACATGCCATAAAGGCACATAAAAAAGGCACAGCCAAGTAGGCGTGCACACAGAAATGGATACAGGCAGAGCGGATACTGTAAAAGCACATAGTCACTAAAACAGAAAATTCTTCAGCTTCTATTTGCCATTTTTGAAAAAAAGTGTAGAGACCACACAGTTTCCCCACTTTCTGACAAGCACTAGTTATTTTCTATCTCCAAATGCAAATGTGACCAGAGGCTTGGCATCTGCCTGAGGGCTCAGTTGGCTGACAGTATGCATCCTGGGGAGTGATCTATTGATCCATATTCAATATTTGCTACACTCTCCTGCTCAGTAAAGTTGGGAGATGAATGAATAAGGAGCAGAACTGACAGTACATACAAGTACACTTGTGCCTCAGAGGACTGGCTGCTGCCTAAATGCTTCTGGTGCATTTAGGCACAGACAATTTGCTTGGGATAAAATGTGAGCAACATTCGAAGAAATAGGTGCTGTGCATTTCAGGAAACTGTAAAAAGAATGGCTTCCGTGGCCTATACATAAAAACAACATCCAGTTTGCCAATCCATTAATTTATACATGCAATACATATGAAGTAAGGGAGAGAGAAAGGGAAGGAAAAGAAAGGGAACAGGAGCAGGAGGTGGGGGTTGTCAGCAGTGATACATCTTTCATCTCTAATGAGGTCTGAAAGCTACAGAAACACACACATTGACAACAAACCCCAGGAACAACACTCTCCTCCTTTCACCTTATCCTTTTCACTTCGTTATGTGGCATGATGTGTGTCAGTCTCACATCTGCAACTGGGTTCTGTGCTCACATGTCCACACCTGTTGTGCTCCGCAACACAGCAGCACACAGCTCTGCAAATGATGGGTGGAGCGTTGTCCTCCTGAAGAACGGCTTCAGTGATCATTGTACAAGTAAATTAAATAAAGAAAATCATGCCAAAAAACACAGAACAAACAAGTAATTATTTCAGGCTATGACATTAATTGATGCGTTTAAGATCAAATGAGGAGGCTGTAAATCCAGCACAGAGCATGACAGTCCCATTATCACAGTGATTCTTTTGGTTTTAGAGTCTAAATGTGGTGCAAATAAATCTGCAATATTTGAACGGAAAAAATACTCTGATAAAAGTGTTAAACAGATGTAGTCAGATGATTTGTAAAAAGGTCCATGCGGGATGGGATGGTGGATCTGAAAGTAGGTGTTAATGTGTGTATGTGGGTCTTTTGCTTATACTCGTTATTGTTACCACTATAAGACCTTTTCCAGTGTAAGCACTGACTTTGTCAGAATCATGAGAACTCATGGGGACCAAAAGTTTGTCCTAATGAGTCAAAACTTCTGAGCTCAGTTAGCAGTAAGATGTGACTCGTGGTGAGGTTTGGGTTTGGCATGAATGGGTCATCGTTAAAGTGGGATAATGTTTTGGTTAGGCTGTCCACAATGAATAGAAGTCAATAAAAAGTCCCATTGAGGATAGCTGTGCAAATCTATGCGTGTGTGTTATTGTACTTACACTTTATACACTATATCTTTGTGAGGTCCTCATTTTTTATTTTTTGGGGATTATTTGGGGGTTTTCTGATACCACTTCTAAATCAATACTTTTAAAATGGTCCCGGTGCCTAAACTATGCCAGAACAAAAACTTTTTTATTAGAAAAAGCAGAAAATGACAGCCGACAAAAAGAACAGGTTTTTTTTACTGCTAAGGCAAATTCAACTTAATTTAAATATACAAATGTAAATAAACATAATAAATAATACCTCACCCATCTACAATAATTGAACACTAAATAACAGTTTCAGTGCTTAATACAGTACTTGATTGCTACAGGATTTTGTTGCCCAACACTAGCTAAGAATTATTTCTGAGGTTGGAAAGCATCAAATTATCTTGATGACTCCTCCCTTTAATGCACTGGCCGATGAATGCCAACAAAGCCCTCCATTAGCCCTTAGCCTTTAGCTGATTTTAGTAAAATACTTCCTGTTTTTGGTTAGCCACTCAAATTTTTAGTTGTTATACATTTGCAAATATCTTTCTTTAATTTCTGTATATATTCATTAATTTTACGTGTTTGAGTTTGCAGATTCAGTATTAGTGCCAACACATTGTTTTAATAGAATTAGGTTTAGGTTGTGATCAATGAAGGCCAATTTGGGTTCAGTACAATTATTTTGAGGACATTTTGACCTTGTGAGGTTATTTTGCTGGTCCTCACAAATTCAAAAGGCTGTTTGAGGGTCAAGAGTTGTTTTTAGGGTTATGATTAGGTATGTAGTTGTGATGGTTCAGGTTAGAGAATGCATTATGGCATTGAGTGTCTTAACAGCTATAGAGACAAGTGTGTGCGTGTGTGTGCGTGTGCGTGTGTGTGTGTGTGTGTGTGTGTGTGTGTGTGTGGAGGGCGGGGGGAGCAGCAGTAGTAGACAGATACTGAGGAGAGAGAGGAGGTTGGAAATTACAACAAGTGAGTGAACTGTTGCTCTCTGACTAAAGTCGCTCCTCTGCGGGATGTTTACGCGTCGAAAGTCTGCGAAAGTCAATCATCGGAACATGTGATGGAGCCTGAAGGAGCATCACGTCACTTTGAATAATACGCGATCACTGTTTTTCTACAAAAGAAAGAAGAACAATCTTCCGTGCGTGCTCGGACTGCTCTGGAGGGTTTCTGGAGAGTCCTGTCCGACCACCACGCAGGAGTCCTGGGTGACAAGTTGAAATATTAGTGCGACTTGTTCCGCTGCGTCCGGTTCCGACTGTAGAGAATTTCCTCCCGGTGTTGGATCAGTTTTCCTGCAGCGTCTCCACCTGAACCCGCGGAATGAAAAATCGCTGAACACTGGGTAGAAAGGAGGAAAAGAAAGTAAGAGGAATATTGGTAAGTTGATGTGTTTTTTCACGGTTTTCTTTAAAAGTTTGCTTATGATATATTTATTCCTTGCTCAGATTTAAACTGAGTGTTTAAACTGTAAGTGACCATTCTATTTATAAGAGAATCACTTCATGCCCTTCTATATAATTCAAATGTATTATTTTTTATTTAAAACTGGGCATATTTAATTTAGGGCGATAATAATATCAAGATAAAGCAGTGATTTTGATTGTAATATTTATAGGTTTCCCATTTTGTCAACTTCATGAATAATAATAAGTATAATTAAAAAGTAATTTTGAAAAATCTCTCTGTTGTCTGCCACATTTCCCCCAGTATTTTAAATTACCAAAACAAATCTAAATATTAATTAATTACAAATAGTCTTTATTTATTTAATTTGTTTTACTTTTTAAATTTAAATTGAATACGGGTTAGAGCAAAGCGATCTGCAATTGTTTGTCCACGACTGATTATTGAAATTTATGTGTAGTTTGTCTTTTTCTTTCCAGATTGCAAGAAACTGGATGATTTACGGTGATGCTCCAATAAAATGTGTTCTGCCTCATCCCAGCTGCCTTTAAAACAAGATTTTCCTAAATTCAGTGCAATTTGGCCCGACCCTTTCTTCAGAATTTGCCCTTTTTTATGACCTGTAACAAATCTTTACTTTGAATGGAGGAGTAGACGGCTGAGCTGAAATAGAATCCTGGCTCTTCCCTAAACGCCGGATGTACAGAGAGCTGTGAGCCCATCAACAGAATCAGGGAGGAAGAAAGACAAAACAGGGATTTAGCAGTTTCCCTATTCTACTTGTCTCATTCCTGGACAGACAAGTAAAGCACCCTTCCTTGTATGTGTTGGGTGAGATGAACTCCAGTGGGAAAACTGTAGACCCCACCTGACAGCTCTCTGCCTGAGCAACTGAAAGCTTTTCACTGGAGCTTCCATCACAGAGCTGGAAAGAAAAAAAGAATTTTTATCGCAATGCTTATATTTGACAAAGACATTTAAATACATATATTTTTCTCTTGCAAAGTGATGTATTATCTTTAGATAGGTTGAATGCCCTCAGACACGGTGAGCCAAGAGAAAAGTTAAAAAAAAAAATACAAATAGATGTACTGAACTTCAAGAAATGGAAATTTGTATTTGTCATTCCTCCTCATTTTTCCTGCTTCTGTCTGAGACTTGCCTGCCCTAATCCTAGAGAAGCCCCCTTTTTTGCTTTTCTCTGCCCTCATCTTCCTTCTCAGTCTATAAGTGACTTTCTACCCAGAGTTCAGCCTGGCCGGCACAACCATTCCAGCTAAGGGGGAGGAGGATTTTCTCACGCTGGCCGCCTCCCGGCTCAGCCGCAAGAAACGTGTCATCGGGGCTGGGGTTGGCGTGGCCATGGTCCTGGTTCTGCTGGTGGCCATTCCCCTTTTGGTCCACACTACCAAAGGGGGAGGGTCAGGAGGAGGGGTCACGCAATACGAGATGCTTGGGAGCTGCAGGATGGTGTGTGACACTTTCACCCCCCCACAGGGAGAGCTGACAGCCGTCTCCCCTCAGCCCCCAGACTTCCCAAACCGCAGGGGAAAACAAGGGTTCAGAGGGAACCCTGGACTTCCTGGCCCTCCAGGTCCTAGGGGGCCCCCTGGAGAGCCCGGCAAGCCTGGCCCACCGGGTCCACCAGGGCCCGGACCCGGTGGCTACGGCCCCTCATTCTACAGCCCCAAAATTGCCTTCTATGCAGGCCTCCGAAAACAACACGAAGGGAGTGAGATACTAAAATTTGATGACGTGGTGACCAATGTAGGGAACTACTACGAGCCAAGCACTGGCAAGTTCACCTGCCCTCTACCAGGTATCTACTACTTCACATACCATGTCCTGATGAGAGGTGGCGATGGGACGAGCATGTGGGCTGACCTGAAGAAGAACGGACAGGTGAGTGTGGATGTGATGGTGGATCTTAAGTGTCTCTCTTAACTTCTGCATCTATTAACAAACAAAGAATAAATACGTGAAACTCTTGAGTACGGTTTACTTACAGACTTTGATCCAGTATTTGTTTCACCTACTGTGGATACAGTGACAGCAGCAATTCAATAATATAACTCAGTAGAACATAACACACACCATAACAGATAGTCATCTGAATTAAACTTAATTATTAAGACCTTTTATAGGAGGAAAAGCTGTGACATTATGGTTGATTTAACAAATACAAAAAATTTTACTAATGCTGATTATGTCAAATTTCAACTTTGCTAAAATTCTGCTCTCATGATTTTGCTGTTGCTGTTGGATATCTGTAAAAAGACCAAATCAAATTCCCCTAAACCAATAGAATCCCGGGCATGACGAGGACAAATCATATCACTGTATTGTTACAGGCATGTTTGCTTTAATTCTTACCGCATCCCTTATGGGCAGTTACTGTGTATATCCAGGTTCAGCAGACCACTTGCTAGCATGGACATATTTTATTTTAATCATGCTGCTACCCTCTTCCTATTTAATCTGTAAAGTCACATCTGTAGCATGGGAATACATCCATAATAATATGCTTGGCTTGGTTGAATGTGATTCATATTTAGATCTACATAGTTGTATTGACATCACAAACAACACAAAAACAGACAAAACTGAATAATGTCTGGAAGCACTTAACATACAGTTGTTTGTTCTTCTTTTAGCAAAACTATATTATCAAGTTTGTTTAGTACTGTTTTGATAATAATATTACAGTGACAGCCATCTTGGTTGTTAATGAAAATCATTCTGCAGTGCTTCTCTGTCAGTCATCATATCAAACCTGTCCCATTTTAGATAAATGGTTGTGATTGGCTCAGCAAGTGGATGGAAATCTGCCCTAAAGCAAGGGAGGCTGGACTCATCTGAGCATGCTAATAGATACGGTTTCCAGACTAACAATATTGATTAACCTTAGAAAAGCCAATAAACATGATCAAAGATACTTCAGAGACTTCGTATGTTAAGTTTTCCTTCATTCTCGCCTTTTCTGCCACAAGTCACCTATGCACAGGGTACATGATGATGAGGTTGAAGACTTGGAATGGCCCTGGAAATAAAAGGTTGTTTAGTTGGAATAAAGCTGAAATTACTGTATCGTAACATTCGTTTGGATAACTATCATCACTCAGCTCAATAATACAGTTTATTCAGAAAACACAACCAAGAAGAAACAAAGACAGGATGAAATTAGAAACAACTAAGGACTGAGAAGTGCTTTACATGTAAAACCAACACAGTAATTTATCGTACAACTTGTAAACAAAGGGAGCAGGAGTGAGAGAGAGAGAGATTGACAGCCAAGCGATCAAGAGGATAACAATCCTCCAAGTCTCCATGGAACAAAGCTAAAATGCAGCAGCTGGCTACTGTCCTCTGAGGAACTCTGACTTTAACACTAACAAATAAACAAGTATAAATGCCTTGGAAATAGCCTTGAACACTACCATCTGGAGAAGTATGACAAGCTTGAGGTACTAAGCCCTCACTCTGTTGAGGAACTATGATTCTGACACGTGTGCTGCAGGATAGAAGAGTGATATCCTGGGGATTACTTGGGAAGAAGGGGGAATAACATGCTTTGCATTGTTCCAAGCCAAGTCAAACTGAACTGAGTACTTGATGGAACAACGGTGGTTTGTCTGCCCATAATTTACACGGTACATGAACTGACAGCAATATGCTGCTGAGCAGACCATCACCCTGCTAGGCTGCTGCACTAAAGTGCTTTGCTGAAGCTCCATCCTAAAAGACTTTAAATACAGTAAGACAATGGAAGAGAAGTAGCTAATTATGACCAATTCTTTTCTAAAATCACAGTTTTAGTTTGTTACTCAGTGTGCATGAAATGTATTATATTTATGTAGATATAAAATAGCACCTTTAACGTTGAGATAACGTTACATGAGTCTTAACCATCAGGTTACAGTAGCGCGACCCTGCTGTGTTTTGTGTAAGAGTACTTTTTTTCATGGTATATGAAACCTCAACCATGACAGAATTTTTTGAATGCCTAATTCCTTGTCACTTTTCCTTGCTCACCCTCCTTTTGGATGAGGTATATGCTATATCTTGGCCAACCAGTAGGAGTCACTTGCGACCTTCTTGGCTTTCTAAGCCATAGTCTGTATATAAGGATGGACTACGCATTCACCCATTCACTCACCTTCCTTTGTATCAAATGAATCTGGCATTTTGTGCTTTTGATGTTTTTTGGAGTCTGCACAGTAGTGATCGTGGTGTGAAGCCGCGATATTGAGGCGCCGCTGAGGCACACACTTAACCAATTGCGAGTCAGTCCCAGCTGTGAATCCTGATGTTTTACACCGTTTATATGGCATTAAATAAATAATTAAAACCAAACTTACTGGAACCACCTAAACTACCTAAAATGACGAAACCATCTTTGAAAAAAATATATTTAAAGTGTGCTTTGACCTTTTAGTTGGTCCCATGTCCCGTTTACTAACATGGAAGAGGCAGGGTTTATGAACTATATTGTAGTCAGCCATTAGAATGCAGTTAAGACTTTTTGGCCTCCACCAGCCATTAGAGGGTAGTTGAGACTCTCTGGCCCTATATTTGGGAGAAAGTCATGTTGTCCATCATTATATACAGTCTAACAATGCAACAATGCAAAGATGTCACCACCAACAACATAGCACCATATTGGGAATGCTGCCAGGGAACACCAGCATTTGTTTTATACCTATTCGGATATTTAAAAAACCTGTCACCGGATGTCAGTAAGATTTTGGGCCAAGGATACATTTTTTTCGTGAACTTTTCTTAGCATTGTCAGATTTCATTAGCATTTACACTGCTACATGTATGAAAAACTTCTGGCACATTTCATTTCCATGCTTATATGAGTTGTACCAATATTGTCTATGACAATGTGTATTTTGATCCAGATTCAGATTACAAAATAGGGTTTTATATAATGAGTGTTTGATTAATCTATTGGTTATTTTGGTAGATGCATTGATTAACCTTTTAGTTTGTGAACTATAAGAAAAATAATGAAAAGATTCTCATCAGGTTACTTCTATGGTGATGACTTGTAATTGCTTGTTTTAGTGGCCAATGGTCCTAAACGAGCAGAAAAACCTTGTATATGAGAGGCTGGAAACTGTAAATTTGGCATTTTGGCTTGAAAAATGACTGAGAAAATTAATACTTTATTAAAATAATACATCTGGAAAGCACATCTCTACCAAGGCTGTGCCATCAATCAAATACTGATAAAATCTGCATCAAAGTACACAGATTCTTAATGCAGTTTATGAGGAAGAGCCTCCTTACTTATCTTATCAAATGTGATAAGATAAAATATGCATCTGTTTCTTTCACAGGAATCTGCTATAATGTTTTTCAGATGCCCTGCTAGGCTCCAAATACAAACATAATAACACAGTAAATCTTTTATGTGACTAATAAAGTCCATAAACATAGTTATTCCTCAATTCATTGACTTGGCAGGATGTGCATCAAGTGCAGAGTAAAGAGGACAGACAGTTAAATGTCAGATATAATTGGGGGACTTGGTTTGTTGCGTGCCTTCACAGACATTGTCATTCCTGTCTACTCCTGCTGTTAAATTTTTCATAGCGTTTAGATGAGATCTTCTCCCCCCCACCTGTGCCCCTTCTTATCACACACACACACACACACACACACACACACACAGACTTTATACTTTTACCGTCCACACTGGCTATTGACTCCTTCCCCATTAATTATCTTTTCCATCAACTAAATTATTCAACCCAATTCAGTGCTGATCTTTACCCCTCAGTTTCAATGCAGCGTGAATTTTTTTCTGTGAATAGACAAGTGCTCTGGGGGCAGAATGAACGAGCTAGGTCAATGAAAAAACCTTAAGGATAATATTGAAAAAGTTTGTCAATCTTGAGACAGTTAAGACATGCAACAGCAAATAACTCATTTATTATTGTAATAACCAATATAATCTGTGTTGTGACATTCTTCCACTGTGAGAATTGGATAACGCGTAAGAACATTTATTCAGGCAACAGTCTAACAATAAATATGCTAATTATTTAATTTCTTGCCAAAAGTTACATGAAAGATTGTTATGTCTGCATCATAGACTGTATATAAAGATGGATGACACGTCTCCATATCCTCCCACTAACCCATCTTGCACATTTGGAACCAGAGTCTGCAAAGTAGCGATCCGGGATGGAGCCACGTTTGCAAGGTCCCGTCGACACACGCACTCCACCAATCACGAGTCAGTCTCAGCTGTCAATCATAAAGTTTCACCCAGTTTTTAAAGCATAGTGACTTAAAACCAAACTTGGGAGAAAACCTAAACAAAATTTATTTGACGTGTACTTTTATGTTTTGTCCAAGTCTATTTCATTATCATGGATGAGGCGAGGTTTATGTAATTAGAGTTCAGCCAGCCACCAGGTGGCGATTGAGACACTTTGGCCTCACTTTTTGGGAGCTTAGATGTCACCCATTTTTACATACAGTCTATACGGAAAACATTTAGCAGCTGTTAGCCTAGCTTAGCATACAGACTGGTACTATAGGGAAACAGCTACAATTTACTCATTGAAAGTACTGTGTTACCATCAAACGCTATCAAAACATATTATAAATATATGTCTAATTAGTTCAAACAACAAAGTGTTAAGACAATAATGCACCATTTTAGGTGGAGGTTTGAGCTAAACTATTAAGTAAGGAAATATTTATATATTGTAAAAAATGCATTAATGCAAATTTTTCCTTGACAATTATTTACCAGTTAATGAAATACTTTATTTAATCATTACAATTGCCATGCCACTTGTGGTCCCCCTTTAGTGGCTCTGGTGACATTGAAAGTGAATGAGCGGTTTTTTTCTTCCCAAAATGTCAATCTGGTCCTTTAAAGTCTGTCATGTCTGACTAGGGTGTGTTTTGCAGCATGGGTGGATGTGTGTGTGCACATGCATTCAAGAATTGTCAGACTAATATGCGTGGTGTAGATCAATGCTTTGTCAAAGAGAGCTGAGAATAAGACACATCCAGGGGAGAGATCACTGCAGAGACAGGCAGGACACAGACAAGTGGACTGACGGATGGATGGATATTCACAGAGGAGATAGAGGAGGATGAGTAAAAAAGTAACATCCTCTGTCCTCAGTGAAGGGCGGAGCTGTGGAGACGGGATGGAGACATATGTCACATCTGAAATGAATCAGACTTCTCCAGTCCTGATTGTCTCAACCTTGAGCTAACAAAACACGGATGTGCAAGTTTACATCAAGTTTGCGGATCTGATCAAGAAAACCTCCTCACTCAAAGTGTCCCATAACTCATCAAAAGATTGGTGTTGGGGTAGATGACCTTTCCAATGGATATATAATTCACCGCCAATATGTATTTTGCCCTTTACAGTGATGAGCATGGAGTGGGTGTATGAATATTTATAGCTGGTCCAATATGGGTGAATCTGGGTTGGTCAGTTGGTTTGTCCGTCTCACACACACCCACAGACACACAGACACACAAACACACACACACACACAACACACACACACACACACACACACACACACACACACACACACACACACACACACACACACACACACACACACACACACACACACACACGTTTTGATGATAGCAGCATTTCAACATCTCATCTATTGACACTTGGTAACCTCATTAAGTGGCCCTGGCATTAGGTTGGATCTGACCTACTGGAGAAAGAGACTGGTGTACAAAGTGGTGCCTTGTTAAAGCTCAACAAAAGTCTCTGACATGTGGCTCAGTCTTAACAATGTAAGGTGTAAAGGTTAGAAGGAAAGAGGAATTAAAGGTGGACACTGAATTTGTGGACTTAAAGGTGCACAGGTTAGAAAAACAGAAGTGCAGGATTTGATAAAGTTGTATATGTAGTATTTTATGATGATGTATTGGCTGATATATTATTGAAGATGAGAAAAGCGTATTAAATAAAGTCTGGCTGTACAATGCTGTGCAAAAGAATCATTTTCATTCTGTTTATCATAAAAAAGTCTGCAAATCATTGTTTTTTATGTAACGATGTTAATATATAACTTTTAAAATATATGTGCTAATTAGATAATTATATATACCACATACATTTGTGGTGATGACAAGTTTGGCCTGTTAGTAGAAAGAAATGGCTCAGCTCCAGTTGGAAGGTGTGATACTGGGAAAGGTGTAAGCTGCTAATTAGTGTGTCAGGCAAAGTGTCAATATGGGCTTCATGTGGCGCTTCATAAGTCCGTTTCAAATGTATTTTATAAGGCACTTTCGTTTCCATGTCTCCCTCCAAGAGTCATGTGTACTGGTAGAATAGTTGTTGTTCAGGATTTAAAATTTTGGTGCGTTGCATTGCTTTAGTGTCAGACACAAGGACCTAACATTATAATGGGGAACATTTTGTGATAAAGGATAAAAGCCTGTCCTTTCAGGCAGCATTTCATGTAGAGCAAATAGAAAGAATGCTTTTCTATACCCTGCAGCTTGCCCTTGTTTTTTTCTTCCTGCTTTTTTCTCCCCGAAAACACACACAGCCATTATTTTACCATATGTTTCTGTTATAATGGCCTCAGCCATTATATTCTGCAGACTAAAGGGTTTTCTGTGGTTGTTACGGTGTTTTGTCATGCCTTTATTCTGCCTTGCTTTTGCCTTCCCATTATATTATTATTTCTCATTAAGGAAGCAGGACTTTGCCTCTTTTATAAACAGCAGTATTTCACAGTGTGCGATGGTGGCTGAACTAACATGAGTGATGCAAAAATGTACCTTGGATTATTAAAAATATTAAGAGTAGATGTTTCAGAATTAGATCCTGATTATCCTCTAACCTGTGACACATTTGCATATTTACAGTCTACATGATTAATGAGTGTGAGGTCGTTAGTTACTCTTGAGTGTAGCTGCTTGTGTCATTGCATACTGTGCATACACAACAGATGCACGTGCATGCACCCTTGTAAAAAAGACTAATTTATTATGATAGGGACAACAATATGCCAAGAGGAATAGTGTAATTTACCCTCAGAACTGAAACTTAGTTGTACCTGAGGCACTGCAGGTAGACTCCCTATAGAAGCCATTTATATCCAATTAAGGCATCTCCTCTCCCCTCAAAGGTTTCAGTGTGGAGCCAATTAGAGACTTCTAATCAACATCCTTACACCTGGGTCTTGAGTGTCATGGCAAAATATTAGCATTTAGTATGCCAATTACTGTGTGAGTCAAGGGTGCACGAGGAGGGTTACTCATCGACCTGCGAAAAGAAACAGGACACCTCCATGGTTCGCATGGATGGAGGCAGAGAAAACACAGACGCTTTCACAAAAAAGGGCCATTTCAGTTGCCCTTCCTCTCCCTCCCCTCCCTGTTCACCCTTCAGAGGTCCCTCAGGTAAGTTTAAGAGACCCTGTCTCAATTGCCTCGCTCCGCTCTGAGAGGTCTGTACATCACAGTGAATGAATCCTGTCAGTTTTATTACCACAAGATCAAGGCACCGCTGTGAAACAAAACAATACTGAAAAAACAGCGCTGCACGGATGGCCCACCCCCCCAACCCCATACCCCATACCCCTCCCCCCGCTCTGATATAGGCATGCTTGATCAGTTTGTTATCCAACAAGGCACCCTCTCCATCACTCAAAGCCCCTCTCAACTTTGGCCTCCTTTGCTCAAATCCTGTGCCTAGACTGTTAAAGTGCGTGCAGCTGCTCGCCCAAATGTGTGTCCTCATCCAAATTTACTTTCACTACGCATTCTTTTCTCTCCTTAGTTTGCACCCTAGCTTCCATCAGTTTTTCTCTGGGACATAACAATCATGAGCACTCACATTGCTATTGGGTCGATATAATGGAGATCTTTTGTGAACTAAATTTCAAATACAGTGTTTCAGCACTTAAATTAGATGTACAGAACTGAAAATGTTGATTTTTATTGAAATTTTAACACCATTATGTCTATTTTTATGTGGCCACTTTCCCTACTCTCTCTTTCTGTCCTTCCTTCCTTTCTCTGTCCGTCCATCCCCATTAAATGTTACCCCACTAATAAGAAGTGGAGGCAGTGTAATCTCCTCTATTGTCCCGTGGGTCTCCCTTCTCTCCTACAGCAGCGGATCAAGTCAGAACAGCATCGGGCCAACAGACAGAAATTCACTCCCTTGTCGCTATCAATCTCCGCCACTGTTGACAATAATCCTGATTTGCCTTTCCCTCTTGTTTTCACTCCCAAAGCCCCAATGCCTCCTGCCCACTTTAGGAAAACAAGGTTTCCCTGTAATTGTTACAGACAGCCAAACCTGTGGATTCCTCAGTGCTGGTTTCAGTGTCACGTGTGAAATGTGAACACCTCTGCTGGGACCAATAAATTATATTTTTCATAGCAGTGGAGGAAGTTTTCTGAACCTTAAATTAATTTTAAGTGCCAAATATATAAAGTGTCTGTAAAAGCACACAGCACAAACAGGGAGAACTGCCCTGCTGTTTTCCTGTACTTGTACGGACTTAATATCAAAATTAGGTAAATACCTTGAAAGCAATAACATTTAGATTACCTTTTTTTTTTAAAGTTCAACTTGTCTGATTTTACAATGAGTATATACTTAAAGCATTATAGTAAAACTACTCTGTATTAAATAGGATGATTAATGCAAATGCAAGAATGCAAAGAAAACATTTTTGCCTGTACTGTTGTCACTCAGGGCAGAACAAATTTAATTCAATATGTTCAATCAATGTGCAACATAAAATGCATTATTTCCCTTTGAAATATAGAGTAGAAATATAACTTATACGTACAATAAAATAATTTAAAGAACATGTTACAAAAGGTGACTGAAGTAAAATACTTTTCAAAATGACTTTTGTTCAGCTTTCTAGTATGTTATTATCATCAAATATATTTTATTTATATCTTTAGTTTGAAAGTTTGCTTAGCGATACGCGTAAAAGAATATTCATGTTGCTATAAGATGACTCCTGGAACTGATATATCACTATTTAATACATTGTTCAATAGTAATGCATCTGTGTGTAAGAACACACTGTTGTAGCTGTTGGAGGTAGAAGGGTTGTATTTAATCATACATCATCATATCTATTCATCTGTCAGGTAAATGTAGTGAATGTCATAAAATATCTTTGAAGAGAAAGTTTACCTCAAGATTTAGTCTGTAAATTATGCGCATGTCTCCTCTTGATTTTGGTTTTACAGCAGATGCCTCAGATGAAATTTAATTGATGATTATATCAAATGTCTGAGATCATATTTCAAATCTCTCACTCCTTAAAATCTGATAATATAATGTATAAAATTGAAAACTCGTCAAATATATATATATATATATATATATATATATATATATATATATATATAGGAGGAGAGTACAAATATGAATTAAACATAACACAGTAAAAGTCAGCGCAAGTCCTTTTAGCTGGCAAATGTAATTAGCTGATGTTCATGTTTAAAATGCCATTTCAATGAAATGGTGTAAATATCACTGCTGCTACGTTTATTATGACCCTTAATTGTGGGCGATTTGGGAAGATCGAGCTCAGCAGCGTAATGAGCTATCGTAATATTGTTGTCCATGCACATGTATGCAGTATAGAGAGGTATAAGCCAGTTTTTTATTGTAGCTAATCCTATAGTGCTCTCATAGCAAGTTAGAGCAGCCTGTCAGCTTTTAACTCTGAAAATATTGTCAGGGGAATCATGGCGCTCAACCATGTAGACAGATGTTGGATGTACAAGATGTCAGAATCTCTTTGCTGTTGTATTTTTCCTAAAACCTATTAAATCTTCTCAGGGGAGCTGTTCAGTCCCTTCAGTGCAAAGCAGTCTAACAGTATGAAATAAAATAGAATAAAATAAAACGTCTTATATGCTGTGTGGTTTTTCACAGGTGTTCACTTGAGATTCATAAAAACAAAAAGGAAAGAGAACGGCTGCTATCGAGACATAGTATGAGCCAGAGTGTGTGTGTGTGTGTTTGTATCAGATCTTATCCTGACCTCCCACTAGTATTTCATGGGCCCATTTGACCACTGTAGCCTATCCTGTGCCCCCATTTATTGTGATTGTGTGGAGTTATTGAGGAGTTGGACCTATTAGGCGGGGAGCTGCCATGGCTGTCCGACTACCAATTACCGTAGCCTGCAGCCATGTATAGAATGCCCTGACGCATCTGGAGGTAGAGCGGGGCGAGGGATGCTGTGAGGAGGGGATGGGAAAGGAGGCAAAAAGAAGGGGGGGGGGGGTCTCAGGAGACCTGCCACAACAGCACGCCGTTAATCAATCCGATTTAGACCGGACAGGGACACACTTAGTCGCTGCTCCCGCCAACACTGCCATGGTGGGGGGAGAGAGAAACGCGTGCGTGACCTGCATCTCATTGGGGTGTGAGGACACAAAAAGATGGATGGATGGGTGCAGAATGAAGAGATAGAGATGGGGTGGCAAATGGGAGAGGGATGATGGAAGGGGCGTGAGGCGTGGAGGGGGAGACAACAATTAATGGAGTGATGTGAGATGAATTAAAACTAAGGAAATGTATCGATTAATTTCCGTCTCAAGAAGGGGGAATGAAAAAGTTCACCTTTTCTACATGGAGGAAATGCTTGCACATAGAAAGATAGCGAGTCCAATTGATAATTAAAGTATGTACAAAAAAATAGAAAAGAAAGGAAAAGCTCATTATTGGATGAAGGATGAGGAGAAATTGGTGGTTTAGTCTTATTTTTGTATAAGAGATCACAAGTGAGTTAGGGAGGCTGGGTGTCTGGTTTAGATGATGGACCATATCCTTAGTTAGACCCAGAGCATGAGACAAGGATGGAGTGAGGGTATCATATTTGCATTCATTAATATGTATGTGCTTGTGTACTTTATTTTCCAGTGTTGAATGAATCGTTTGCTTGAATAGTCGGTTACTTACCCAATGATGGTGCAATTTATTATGAGGAGATTTGCATGCTGGGATGCAAAAACAATTTAGGAGTTAGAACTTAGAAGGGGATTGGCTGAAATAACTGAATTGCCTAACAGCATAATGAATAGGGAGGTCCCATTTTCTATTCAATCAGCTGTTTTCTGAACCTAAATCCTGGGATACTGGTCTGTGCATCTAGAAAAATAACTCTCACTTCTTGAAATTAAATGTATAGTAGCCTATGTGCTGGGTGGTCTTGTCTTAATGAGACCTCTTCCTGATTGCTGCATGTATTGGAACATTATTATTGGACTATTTGGTCATTTTTGGATCAGCAGTAGTATGATATTCGTTCTCTGGTATATAAACACAGTAATCGTCAAATGTAAACCTCCTTTAAAATGGCTGGTGATACCATTATAGACCCAAGATCATGTTTAATCAGAGTGTTCCTCCTGACATAAACCTGTCCACGTGCAGATAAAAGGTTGAAGAATGACTCATCAGACCATAAAAAGACACAGAGGTAATGACGTCTGATCTACTGAGCGGTCCACATGGCTTTCATAGCACTGCCATACAAGCCAGTAGCCAGTCAAATATACCTTTAGCCTCTCTCAACGGTATTGTGATTAAAAGGCTGAAACAGTTTATGACACCAACGTACAATTGAAGTTATTATTTTCATTACAACAACCAGTCTTACAGAGCTCAAATGTGATGGTTACACTCAAAAAATGTAACTGAATTGAATACCTTTTTATTATAATTTATTCTTCTTCGCCATGGATTTTATTATTTTTCTTGTGACGCACGTTGTAACTTTGTTTCGATAAGTCCTATACAAATACAGTTATTATTATTATTACTATCATTATTTTTTTTAAATTATGCAGTCTACACAACTGATTATGCATCATACTTTGTGAACTTCTGAAATTGCTAGATGCTGGGTGGAAACCATTAATGCCAGTTTTTTATGTCAAGGCCTTGCAGTAACTGTGTTGTATTGTTGTTGATTACACTGTTACCAGGCTACACATTTAAAAAAACACACTGAAAGAAATCAGTGTCACACAATTGAAATAGAAGGGTGCTCAGAAACACCTACCTCCACCAAGGCTAATGTTTTATCTCGCCGTGTTTAAGAAAGAGAAAATAAATTCCTCAATCTGCCCTCTTAATCGAAACTGCTCCAAAAGTGAATTGGTTCTTCCTCGGCCCATACCCCATCCTTCCACCAAGTTTCATTAAAATTAGTCCGGTATCATAAGTTCATTCAGTATTTGCTTTAAGATGGGAAACATTTTCTTTTTTTTAGGCATTCAATACATTTTGTTTATTTTATTGTAAAAACTAAACCAAATTCTGATTTAATTCCCCAAAGTTTCTGTTTAACTGAAACCCTAGTTCTCTTTGAAAACTCAAATATAGAAGTGATGCTCATTAGTGCACCAACTCACACCCTGTAATGTCTTCAAATTTATAGCTGCTATAATTAATATCTATATCCAATGCTCTTACAAGTAGGAACTTAGTTACTGAAGACCTTTTTAATTACTTGTTTTTACTTATTAAATTATATTTGTACAAATCACTGTTGCATATTAAGTTGTGTAATATCTTTGAGTTAAGTTTAGTATATATGTATACATTGTTTCTTTATTAACTAGAATTGTCATATATACATTCAAAGGTGACACTGATGATTAACATTTAACATTTATATGTGCGGTTGGGTGTTACTCTGTCCTGCCGTGTCTGTGATAATTATCAGACTGAGTATCTGTAACATGCGTTACCCACACCACAGAAAGCACAGACCCCTTATACCAGTTTGGTATATAAAACTCAATACCAGTGAAATAATATCCTACTAATGTCGATGACCAGGAGAAGCAGTTCAGTTGCAGCAACAAATATCAGCACATCTACAGCTAATGTGACATTGATTGTATTTCTTGTTACTGCTTGACAAAAGAACTGATGTCCTCCCTGATAGCACCCCTGTAATCCCCAGACTGAATCAGGTGTGAGGACAACAATCCTCTAGAAAAATTGATAGTGACTAAGAAAGGTTGTGCTCTCTGATGGAGGCTTGAAGCCAAAGTTCACTGCACATCTCATCTATCTGCCCAGTGGACAGGAAGGCATCTGCACTGATGACATTACACCAAGATCACAGAATCAAACAGGAAGTGAAATAGCACCGGTTACATCCAGATAAAGTGGACCAACCGATTGTGCGTTGGAGGTTAGGACCAGATGAAAAAGATAAATCTTATTAAAATCATCAGTCTATATGTATAAACATCAGATAATCACTTTTTATTAGGATTATTCTGATCAGTTTGAACATATTTGGGATTAAACAACAATGGATTACATTCTTCTTCACATGGAACATGGATGTCCATTTTTCTGCTGTATCTGTAGCTTTAACCTCAGGAGAATATTTAGATGACCTTAGTGAAACATTTCTCCACTTCAGGTGAGTTTTGGGTCTCTGGATGACCAATGAAAAGAGAGACACACATCGATATGATTCTTAAACAAAGTGATCATGAACCAGAATGGAATGAAATTAAGTCACAAAGTGATATAAATTGAAATTATAGTGGTGTAATAAAACACAAAAACCTATTAGACATTCAAAGAAGCTTTCCCATTAAATTATGTTTTAAGAAGTGTTTTAAAAGAGGCTGAAGATGTTGCCTGTCTGATCTCGATTGGGCTCAAACAGCCCCGGTCACCACCCAGAGGAGCTTCATCCACAGACCTATGAACAGGCACGTAATAATGATGATAATAAAATGTTTTATTTGCATAATACTTTCCAAAACAAAGTTACAATGTGCTTTAAAAGTTTTAAACACCTAAGTTTTAAACAAAGAATGAAGCTAAATGCTAAGTAATTGACATTGCCATTGATGTTAGTTGGATCAAGGCCATCTAATGCTGTCAAAGTGACTATATCGCTTGGTGTCAGTTAATGTCGGTGTCACAGCGGTTTGTTGATGTCAGAGCTCAAACTGATGCATAAAGTGCATTTCAGTCATCAAGATGAATACAAAAATAAATGCATGTTTGACCTTAAAGGAGAATAAAGTTAAAAGAGGCTTGTGTTATAATGAACAAGAAGACAAACCTGCAGTGAGTGGCAGGTGCTCAGTTTGAGTTGCAGCCATGTTGGAAGACAACTCACCATCGTCTCTTATTTCTCCTCTCACCAAACTCAACCTCCTTCTCGGCCTTTCATTTTTGCAAAATGTGCAGAAGCTCTAACTTTGTTACAAAAATCCCCAAAACCTGCAACACGTAGACTAATAATTCAACATTTATGAGTGAAGACTTACATTTTCCAATTAAACTCTGCTCTGCTGAGTAACAGTTTCTCTCGGCCTATAGGTCGGATCAAATCCTTGTCTTATATGGTATGAAGTTGTCAGACCTCTGGGGTTAAGATGCCAATTTAATGCTGAATGCCACAGTGCTTCTGCAACCTCAACACAAGCCACAAACCTCTAGCAAAAAACACAAGACAGACATGATTTCCTTTTCTTCGGCTGTGGCTCAGGCTCTACTAACCAGAAGGTCAAAGGTTCAATCCCATTCTTCCACATCCCGAAAAGTCCTTCGGCAAGATACCGAAACCCAAATTGCCTCTGACAGCCGTGCCAGCAGTGTGTGTGATGTGTGATAGAGAAAGTGCTGCACATAGATTCACTGTATGAATGTGTGTGAATGGATGAATGGCAAAAACTGTAAAATGCTTTGAGTGGACTGGAAAAGCGCTTTATAAATACAGAGCATTTTACCACAACTTAAATGTTTCTTTCCATCTTTGCTGCCTATGAACATCTCTCTTGTTTGTGTCTCAGGTAAGGGCCAGTGCAATCGCTCAAGATGCAGATCAGAACTACGACTATGCCTCCAACAGTGTCATCCTGCACCTGGATGTGGGGGACGAAGTGTGTGTCCAGCTGGATGGTGGCAAAGTTCACGGAGGAAACACCAACAAATACAGCACCTTCTCTGGCTTCCTCATCTACCCCGACTGACAGTATACTCATGTTTATATACTCTCTCTTCTGTAATCAAGCAAAAAGTCTCCTCTCCATCCTACACCTAACGCACCATGCTTCCATTATGTCATTTGTCGTTTCAACGCTCTTCGCTACACGAAACATAAAATAACAGGATCACAGTTAATAACAAAAGCTTGAAGAGAATTTGTGTAAAAATGAATATAGTATTGTATATACTACCACTTAACATTTACCTCTGATACACACGCTTGTATAACCTGTGCCATGTACAGTATGTGTAAGCATGGCTAAAATACATTTAACTTTAACATCTGTGTCACATGCACATCTTTTCTCGTACACAAACACACACACACACAGGCATGAAAACACACACCAACTGATCTTCTCCTATCAGTTGTTACACTGACACAGGATGGCCGGTTCAGCCACCGGTATGAAATCGACTGAGATGATCTCTGAATGTAGACTGTAAATCGAAGTGTGTGTATTTGGCTGCAGCCTCTCACCTTCACTGGGAGATGGATTTTCAATATGGCTGTTGTCACCGAACGAGAAAAGTCATGACTATATTGATCGCAGCCGATAATACAGCCAACACCACGATCATAATCAGTGTGCTGTGTGTCTGTGTTCATGCCCTGTGTGCGAGCGTGTGTGTGTGTGTGTGTATGTGTGTGTGTGTTTGCTCTTACAAACGCCACGATGCTGTCAGTTTGACTCACACAGTCTCTGACTCCTGGTGAGGGAGTGGGTGTCGAGTTGTCGGTAACAGTCCCTTAACACACACAGTATATCGATATTGAGGTTGAGCTTTGAGATTTTCCCTGAGCCGAAGCTTATGACAGCGTCTCATTATGTCCCGCTAATGAGCTGAGGCTTCTTCTCTAGCCTCAATTGCATCCATAGTGGGCAGTATGATGAATATGACTTAAATAAAGATAGGTTAAAATAAAGTTTGACTAGTGGGAAATGCGCTCGGTTGGATGAGAAGGTTGCTACCACTCTCATTTAGCATATCTTGGATATGACCTGTTGTCTGATCGTGTCGACTGCCACAGTGGAGGGAGGATCAAAAAGATGTAAAAGCTGAAGTCTCTGCATCTGATAATTGATATCTGAATATATCAGAAGTTTCAGTGTTTGCCTTTCGATTTTTTTCCCGGTGAGTCATTTCCGACACCATGAACGCACTGGAAACTAAGAAGCTCTCTCAACTCGCTGTCCTGCCTGTGTTGCAGAATGCACTATATGAAGGGGAAGAAAATCGCAGTTGTATGCTGATCCCGAAATGTAAGAATCAATAAGTGAAAAAACCTTTGTGGCTATTTACTATAAACTTCAATCCAATTTATAATGTTGCACTAAAAGGCACAGTGCCTAGTCTGCCAAAATAAAGAGGAAGGAATTAGCGTCTTCACCCGGGTGTCATGTTTCCATCACTGCTAATCTGAGCTGGAGCTGATTTAAACCTGTATCATTTGACCTGGGAGTCAATGTCAATTGTATACATTCTCATTGCAGACATTACCTGGATGGTGAGTGCTAGTGGGTTTTTTCACCAGTGGGAAAGGGGCTATAGAGAATGAGGATATCGATTTTTAACATTGGGTTAACACACATTCTGTCTCTGGATGGCATTCGTAGTGTTGTAGTTTGTCAAGGATGAAAAAAGAGAACTACACAGAGAAGTTTAAACCTCGGCTCTGAATAGTTTGCAACTCACGAGATAAAGTAAATGTGATTGTCAGATTGAAGGTTTTGGGAAGTTATGGCCTAATGTGTGAGGGAGGGAATTTTGAAAAAGCAAACATGGCACTGGAACTGGGGGAAACCTGGCTCTGTTATAATCTGCCAAACAGAAACTTCAAACTCACTAGTGAACATTTATACCTCGTGTGCCAGGCTAGCCGTTTCCCCCGTTTCTAGTCTTTATGCTAAGCTAACCTAGCCGGCTGCTGGTTCCAGCTTCGTATTTACAGACATGAGAGTGATTTCAATCTTATTATCTGACTCTCTGCAAGAAAATGATGAATCTTATTTCCCAAAATGTCAAACTATTTTATCCAATTTCATGGTGAATGTACCCATATGAAGATGTTACTGTTTTACTGCCATACCTATAGATTTTCTGTGCCTTACACTTTCTATTTGATTTTGATGTTTTTATGCATGAGTGTTCCTTGTTAAATCCAGGTGGACGAGCAAATCCACGTGATACAAACCAATGAAAACCTCTCAGACACTGACAGTCCATGCAAATGTTGTTAACTCACATAATGAAAATGCAGATGCTAACTGGGGACACAGACTGTGAATCTTTGTATGTAACTGGAGGTAAAACTCATTGCTATAAATAAAATAAAAAAACCTAAATGGAGGCTAAGGTATGGTGAGAAGGAACTTCAGAAGCATGTCACTTTGTAATTCCAAATTTGTATCCAGGAAAATTGTAAAAAGGAAAATATATATATTGATGTAGCCAAATTATTATCTTTAACAATTATATATGTTTTTCTTTTATTCCATTATATTTAAATGGGATGTATGTAAAACTAATTTGAACACACCTATTGTAGTTTTAGAAGAAGAGAGCCTCATATTGGCCCAATAATATACTTGTTAGACTGTGTGACAGTGACACTGATCCAGCCCTGAGGCCTGATAGCATGACTGTACCCTGATGAGACTTGGATGTGAACTTTCTGATCGACTTGTCCTTCTTGTGCTGTGATTAAAAAGAAAAACACCCTGACGCATTGTGTGGTATACACAGACATACCTGCTGAGTGGCTTTCCATAACCCCTGTGCCATGCTGCATCCCTACTGTGTGTGTTTTCTGGAGCTGTTACCTTTGTTCATGAGCAGTGTGGACTCATTGTTGTCATTGTACTTTGCAAGCTGAGTTGTGTGTATTTGTTATGTATGAAATCAGCATAAATTTCTCTCTGCCCTAGAAGGCCACGAACCATAATAAAAAAAAAAGAAAACCCAGGATTATTTTTGCTGTAACCCCACCCAGCAGTTTCTTTATTGTTTATTCATTTTGCCCTCTCTAATTGTACATTACAATAAAATAAAGGACTCAGAAGGTGTTTGCATCTGTTGCGAGAGACGTTTTCACTGCTCAGGGTGTTTCTTGGTTGGAAGGATCTCTGTGGTTTATCAGCATATATGTCAAATTGAGGTCATGTTACAATGAACTATATAATGTTTGTCTATTATACCACCCATTGTGGACGTACCCTTAACATTGACCTCAAAAGTAAACAAATTGAATTTAGACATTTCTGACAATATCACCAAAAGCTAAGGTGAACAGCAGCCTCACAGAGTTTAATGACATTAAATGACATGAGTGGGATTGAAGTGGAAGCTGTCATCTGTCGTCTTACACCCAACAGACACAACAGAGGAAGAAAAAAAGAAACAGAGGAGAAAGCAACTTGAACAAATTCTCCTCAAATGTAGATGTTGTATTGATAAATTTATCCTGACAGATAGAGGACACAACACAAAGTGAAATTAGTCAGAAAGTCAGATTTCTGTTTTTTCCATGTGTAAAAAAGAAAAAAGGGAAAACCTGAATTATTAATATTGATTGGAAAGTTTTTGAAGGTATTTGGTCATAAATTGAAATTTTAATTTTGGCAAAAAGCATTGCAATTAACCCGGGAGTTGTTGAAGGGATAGTTTGGATTATTAGAAGTGGGGGTATAAGATGCAGTAGATTTGGGTTGATAAGTAGAGCCCTGCACTGATGTGGACTCATGGTGGTACTTCCCAAATATGGAAGTATAATAAATACATTTAAATTTAATCTAATCTTTACAGTAGTGGGGCATGTGCATAATTTGAAAAGTTACATCAAACAATGAATTTAGATTTTGTGAACACAGACAGGCTGTTTCAAGATTTGTCTTAATTCAGCTACAGGAGAGGGTTGAACACAATGTATTGAAAAATATTTGAGATGAAGCAGTTACAGCGAGCTGTTTGAAGGCACTGTTCCTATAATAGGAAGTGTTTCTGCACCTGATGCTGCTTCTACCCTCTGCGAAGCACTGGCTGAAAGGATTTCTCACCTCAACAGAACAAAAACAAGAGGCTGGATCATTAAATAAAGGTGAGAGGTAATACTATTCTGGATGAGGAGGTCCTCGCTGAATGTGGTGCAAAATAGTGGTTTGGGAAATGCTGGACTTGGGGGGGGGGTCGTCGGTGGGGTTGTATTGCAGCACTCCCCACCACCGCCCCCACTCCATGATTCCCTGTGCACCCTCCTCTCAGATTCCAGCGTTAAGTTAATTGGACAGGGAGAGAGGGCTGAGGAGGGAAGCGTTCAGCCCCATTAGCAATCTCCCTGTGGAAGGCCGAGCCGAGAGGATCACAGACTCACAAATAGGAGGATTAAAATAATCAATAGGCTTCTCTCAGTCAGCGCAGACAGATGCACCACACAAACACCAGCACTCTGGTATGCACACACATACTCATGAGCACACACAAACACACAGCATGAGGAATAGCAGTTCAAGGAGTATACGACTCTCTTCAATGTTGTCTCTGGACTTTCACAAATTAGCCTGGGTCATCAAAACACGCAAGCACACATTCATACACACATCTCTCCCTCACTTTCTCTCACTCTCTCTCTCACACACACACACACACACACACGCAGGCACGCACACACTCTCTGTTAATGAAGGTTAATTTGAGCCTCAGAATAAATGAGGAGCAGTAAAAAGGTCATCATCATGAAACAGTGTATCAGTTATTTCTGTTCTTTTATTTCATAATTTTCACACACAAAGTCTCCAAAGAGACAATTTGTTGATTTTCAAATGTATTATATACTGAATCTGTTGGTTAAACAAAACTATTAACTGTTTAAACAATAATTTAATTAATCAAAAAATAATAATAATTCAGCAGATTTTTCCATCTCAGATTTGTGTCATTAGGCCGTCAGAGAATACTTAATTGATAACAGTTATAGAAAATAAAATAAAAATTCTTTTGCATACTATATGTAGCTTTCTTCTTTCTTTACCCAATAACCATTTCATTTTCCCAAAGACTTGCAAAGGTGCAACCACAGCCTCAAACAGTTCAGTGATCATCCCTTACCACTTTTATTAATACAATTTTCCTTTAATAGGATAATTTGCCCAGTGGAGGTTGGCTGTAAGGGCTTTACTACATTCACCATCAGGTTGCTCTGAACGTCAGAATGCTGCAGCCTATGGCTCTAGAGATGTTAGGGACACATATGTAACGTCGCTAACATCCTCCGGTGAGCCCTGATGTCTGCTGGTGACTCGCAAGTTATTATCAAACTACTGCAGAAGACTTTCAAACTTACAAGGCATATTCACCATCTTGTCCTATATTTGAAAATGTGTTTTCCTTACATATCTCCTGCATTTATCAGCATAAGAAGGAAAATGTGTTACATTTAGCCAGAAATCCTTAAACGAGTGAAAGAGCAGATGTTAAATTGAGATTATTAAAGGCATCATTTACTTCCTGTACTCCTGCTGTAACAATCTGACTCTCCTTAGAGAAATAATTAATTGATAGTGGGCCCAATAAACACTAGATACCTGATTGATATGAATTATTATCACATCTATTATCGCCCTGTCACTGAATAAAAAACCTGGTCTGTTACATTTCCTTTTGATTATGCAAATATATATATATTTTCATTCACTTGTGTATGTGAAAAACCCTCTAAACTGCCTTTACTGCTCTCTCTCTTTGTCCCGTCTCGTCAGGACACTTACTCAGGTCCTGCTGCAGCGGGCTATTTTTTGACCAGGAGGTGATTTTTTTGACGACAACGAAAAAACTTGAATCCTTTTTTTTCAAGATTTACGGATTAGTGCTTTGTTTTGTGGATTTTTGTATTTGCTGCCTTGTCTGTTCAAGCAATTGATTGACCAGGATGTGAGAGAGTGAAATGCACTTGTGAAGGATGAGTCAAACACTTCATCTTCAAACAGACACCTTCGACATGCACTGGAGGCACTTTGTGCTGCGGCAAACGACCTGCTGATTCTGAAAATTCTTTGGATTGTGTAGTGTGTGTGAAGATGCAGCCACTTTCTCAACCAAACTTGATAACCAAAGACAGGGCTGATATATGCTTTTATAACTTATTTCTTATGGGGTCATGTTGTGGCTCAAGTTGTTGTATTACACCTATAGACATTCATAGGCCGGTGACAAAGTTCACTGTCAAATATCGCTTCACAAATATTGTAGTATGAGGGTTTTGTCCACTAGTGTCCTCCATTGTAATGTTTGATTTGCTCCTAAAGATTATAGCCACCATCAGCATTTAAACCATAGTGTAGACCTACTTGTTGAAGGTCCGTGTGTAGCTTTTAGGGGGGGGGGGGGCTGTTTGCACATATTGATTATAATCTTCATAATGATTTCCGTAGTGCATAATCACCTGAAACATTCCTACCTTAGAATGGGCCCTTTCCTCATCAGGAGTGGGTTATCTTCCACAGAGTCCATCATGTTGCACGTCCTCACACTTCTTCTCCACGTCTTCTACACGCTTGGACAGGGAGAGTAAGGCGATGAGTATTCAGTCAATTGAAATCCTTATGTTATATAACTTTGTTGAAGTATGTCTTTGTAAAAACATCCAGTCAGTCTGATCCTGCCTAGGGTGTCATAACCTGGTGTCTACTGCACGGTTGTTAATTATGTTTTCTGTTTGAACCGGTTCAAGCCTGATACAAACTCAATGCAGTTAATTGAAGCTGTTTGTGTGACCCTTTCCCTGACACACATTGTTATGGCTTGTTGTCCCAGATTACAGGTACATTTACTCAACTACAATATAGGTACAATATTGAGGTGGTTATTTTGTAGTATTTGTATTATATTTTGGCTACTTTATATTTCAAGTCATATCAGAGTGAAACCCACTCAACAAGTTCTGCTTACATATTAACAACAAAATTGAAAAAAACAGGATTTGTCTAGATCAATGAAACTTGTATTAAATCCACAAGATTTGGGGTAATTGCACACACACAGATACAAACCAGTGAATATATTGAAAACGCAGTATCTCATAATGTTAAAAATGATTTTATAAAAGAAATCCTGGATCTGCACCAACATTTATAGAGTAGTTCCCGGACCTATACCACATCCTTCCACCTAGTTCCGTGGTAATGTGTTCAGTAGTTTTTAGTTCAATGCTGCTAACTAACAGATACATGAACAAATGTGAAAACAAACAAACAAGGCCTCCAGGCCATCAGGGCCCAAGTGTCCCCTTATTAAACCACATTCACATTCACTACAAACAAACAGAGTCGAATTTCTGTCTCAAGTGAATGCAATATTCTTGAGTTGTGGGGGGTTAACTAATGAATGTAGCCAATTATATGATCTAGTTAAACCATATTTGTTTTTGTCTTTTGGTTTCTAAGTGGAGGCTCTGGCAGCTTCAGTCCCTCGTTCATCACCACTCACCTCAACACGAGCAGGAAGAACACCACGTGACAGAGTCACTGAGCTGACAGGGTCTACCTGTCTGCGTGACGTCACTCAGGGATGCTGCATTCACCTGGTGTTAGAAAAATCAGAAAAATGACTTCCCCCATGGAAAAAATCCACGTGGACGCACCAAACAAGTCAAAAACACAATTTAAAAGATATATTTGGAAATAATGGCGAGAAAACTAAATTTCATATAATTACACATTGCCTAGTTCAAAAGAGCATTTCTTCTTTTTTTTTTGTGTATAGTGAAGTCAATGCTATTATTCGCATTAAACAAGTCATTTTAATAAACGAGTTGCCGATTTACTAACGTAAACTAACCTTTAAACCGATAAAAAAATGGACCTTAACATTTTGTTACTCAACATAATGTCCACAAACTCCTGACACCAATCATCCAGACTAGGAGTGCACCGCAACTCCCAGAGAATAATTGGATATTTCATTCAATCAACATGTTTTTTGAATGTATTATTATCAGTATTATTATTATCATTATTAGTAGTAGTCGTATCTCTACAGAGAAAATGGGCGGGGCTCAAATCCCCTCTGATGTCGATGTGTGAACGTGCACGTAAGAGATCCACCATTAAGAAAACGAATCATTCATAATAACAGTCATTTAACAAAAAACCACAAGCAGAACCACCAAACAACAACAAAAGACAAGTCAGGTTCCCTCAGTTACACATTTGTAAACAGGCCCTGTTTCCATGAAGTTTTGAAATAAGCTCACATCCCATGGTTATAAACAAACAATTGTTACTGATGACGATCAACATGGATGACATCGTAATTTGTGAGACCGCCTGTGAGCTTTTTCACTTCTCTTTATAACCAGCAGAGGACGCTGCTGCTGCATCAGAAGAGACAGGTTTAAAAGAGCAGGGAGTTCACTTATTCACCAGTTAACATAAGTTATGAAACTCTGATATCATTAGTGAAAGTATATTCTAATATAACAGAAGAAGGAATATATAACTGTGATACCAGGTCAAAGGGTGCACCGATGCAGCCAATGCACAACACTGTCATCAGCAGTTCATTCACAAATCCCCCACCGTCTGTCTTTGGTCTCCACCTTCTCCCTCATGAAGAGTCTCTTTACTACAACATGAACATCTGTAATCAGACGAAGCAGAGGTGGAATGTTAAATAAAGTAAACTGATGACATTCACACTAATGGGACGAGAGTGTTGTTGTTATTTTATCTCAACAAACAGACAAACAACCAACCAGGCAAAACAACGCAGAGGAAAACAGTTGCTCAAGTACTGTCGCCTGCTTAAGTAAAATCCTGAAGAACTTGTAATTCAATTAAGTTTTGGCTACTCTCTGAATTGCTGGTTTTAATGTTATATACTTCCACTGCCTGATAATCCAACAATTATACATATAGAAACATAAGAATCTAAAATATACCATTCTGCACCATAGTCATTTTTCTTTTGATACTCAAAGTACCTTTTGATCATGATACTTCAGCATTTCTATTCAAGTAAAGTTTTCAATATATGACTTTTACTTACAATGTAAAGTATTTTTACACTGTATTTGTAATCTACTCAAGAATGTGAGTACTTTTGTCCATCACCGGGCAGGAGTCAAGTAGTACTTTTACAAATCTGAGAGTCTGTTGTATAAAGTACATTTACTTTGAGCCTGGTACTTACAATGCACTGTCTTTACAATTACAACAAGTATCACTTTTGCTTCAGAGTGCATCAACACTCTCCGCCTGCAGCATATTGAAAACATTCTCGACACCACTCTGCCCCCTGCTGCTCAGTCGGAGTCATTGCAGCGTTGTGGTGTCCGGTCATTGCAGTACCGCGCTACGGCCGCTGGGTGGCAGGCGACGTCGACTGGTCATCTGCGAGCAAAGATGGCGGTGCGGAAGAAAGACGGCGGCCCGAATGTAAAATATTTCGAAGCGTCTGACACCGTCTCTCAGTTTGATAATGTCCGCGTCTGGCTGGGGAAGAATTACAAAAAGGTACCGAGCGCATGTTTCGTAACCGCACACACGCACGCAGACATCGTGAGTGTGTGCTCTCTCCCGCCGGGCACTGACAAAGAGGAGGGAGGGTGCTGCTGAGTCCAGCTGTTTGATTCAGTCGAGCCGGGGATACAAAAGGATGCTGAGCAAACAGCTGCGCCAGATGCTGCCGAGAACGGCGGCGTCCCCGGGCGATAGCGCGGCTAAAGCGGCCGTCAGGCGGCGCACGGTCTGACCTGGGCGGGTGTCATTCTGTACGACAAGGGGGTGACTTTAGCCGGGCAGCCTGCTAGCGAGCTAGTTAGCAGGCGGGCTAACGGCGCTGCAGCTCGGATCCAGATGTTGGCTGTGTGGCGCGCCGCGCTCACTGGAGCCACGGAGCGTCTGCAGCAGCCCTGAGCGCCGCGCCGGGGTTTAAACACACTGATGCTGCGAAATACAGTGTTTCTTCAAAAACACACAATAATACTGATAATATAAAAATAATGAAGATGATTAAAATGGACGATATTCACCCCCCCCCCCATCACATCAGATCACGTATTGTATTATAACAGCACTGTCTCGTGCTCTCAAAGCAAAACTGAAAAATGTGTAGACACACAGCAGAGAACAACACACTCTAGTTTATTTCTGTGTGTGTGTGTGTGTGTGTGTGTGTTGACTGCTCCTCTGTGTTGTCCTCTCAGTACATCCAGGCCGAGCCCCCCACCAACAAGTCCCTGTCCAGCCTGGTGGTCCAGCTGCTCCAGTTCCAGGAGGAGGTGTTCGGTCGACATGTCAGCAACCCTCCACTCACCAAACTGCCTGTATGTACATTTGACCCCTGCGCGCGCGCGCGCGCACACACACACACACACACACACACACACACACACACACACACAAGCTGAGCTCTTACCAACAGTTGCATCAGTACCAGGGTTTAAATAAACCAACTTTCTTTGCACTAACAGTCGGCACATTGCCGTCTGCAGAAATGCTCTCTGCAATAGATTGAGGGATTTAAACAGTGTTTGAATTCACTGCTTGGAGGGAGTTCACAGAGGCTGCAGGGGAATATCTGGCTGCTGAGTTATCATCACATGAATCAATGCACAGCGAGGAAGCATGAATTAACATTAAGTGTAATGCAGAGAGGGAGGGAGTCTCTGTGGCACTTTGCTCCAGTGGGAAACCTTGGCATCTGCTGTGCTTCGTGTCTGCAGATGAAGTGTTTCCTGGACTTCAAGTCAGGGGGGGCTCTCTGCCACATCCTGGCTGCTGCCTACAAGTTCAAGAGTGACCAAGGATGGTAAGACTTTCTTTCCAGCTGATTTAGATGCTCGAAAAACAGACACAAATGAAAACAATTTTTGGAAGTCACCCAAGCGCTTAGGATTTCAGCTTTGTTGCCGTTTCGTGTGTAACTCCAGTCTAATTTCCTGGTAGGCGCAGGTTTGACTTCCAGAATCCGTCGAGGATGGACCGGAATGTGGAGATGTTCATGACCATTGAGAAGTCGTTGGTGCAGGTGAGTTTTCCCGAGCACAACGAGCACAACGAGCACATCCAGTCAATCCTTTGATGGGTGCTGGATCAACAAAACAACATAAATCTGCACACCTACACCTCAGGTTACGCTTTTATTTATAGAGAAATATTTAGTATGCAGCTTAATCATATTAGAGAGAATTCTCTCAACTCTTATTTTGTGAGATTGAACAGAAATGAATCCATATTTATACATTTTCCAATAACTTCACGTACACTCAGACCCTGCTTCACTCCACAAATCATAACAATATTTCCACATTTCCCAATATTTACTGGTATCACTTATTTTATTGTGCAATTGACTTTGAGTCAGTCTTTATTTCCTGCTGCAGGCACCACAGCTACATGTTTACATCCTCTTGTTACGTGTCTGAGGATCAGGCTGCTTTAGTTTGAGCTTTCACAGATGGAAATAATGAAGGCCACCCATTCATGTGACTTGACCAGTAATCCTACTTGATCAGTCCTGCACTTACAGCACAAGATGCTTTTATTTTTTGGAACACGTCTCTGGTACACCCGTCCTCACGCTGTGAGAACTATATTTGAAATAAACAAGGTACAACTGAATCAATAAATCAACCCAACATGACAAAGAAATGACAAAACATGGCGCTCGTATTAAATGAAATACAATGTACATGTAAAATTAAATACCGGGTTGGATGCTTGTGGTGAATAGAGGTCTTCGACAGTTCTTTGGAATCCCTTTAAGTTGGTGGAACAGCTTCTTTGAGTTCTGCCAAACTTGTGGCTTAATGAACCATCTGCTCGTCCCTTGTGCATCGCCTAAATAAGCTGTAGTGGCACGACAGGTGTGCTAACAAAAGTTCCGGGTTTCATGAAACACAAACATTAACTATAATTTTCAATCATCTTTGTTTGTTTCCCAAATATAAATCACCCTAATGTACAAATCATTGAATTAACAACTCAATTCAAGTATTTATTTTTGAAGATTGTGTCTGTATTTAATTAATTCATACAAGTGCTGTGTGTCTTCTTTTCAGAACAACTGCCTGACTCGACCTGTCATCTACCTGAGCTCGGACATTGAACCAAAACTGCTCGGGAAACTGAAAGACATCATCAAAAGACATCAGGTGGGTTTTTTATTTTTTGACAAACGCATCAGAGACTCTTAATTAGTTTAAAAAGATATTTTTATGTTGTTAAACTTGAATCCATGTTACCTTTTATTCTTTCCAATAAATCAAAGCTGTTAAGTTTCCTTCTTCAAAGCTGATATTAGTCATATGAACGTGTGTTGCAGGGCTCGGTAACTGAGGACAAGGCCTCCAGCTCCCATGTTGTTGTGCCTATTCCTACCAGTCTGGAGGAAGGTGAGCCTTCACATGTCGTCTTCAACTAAAGCAATTTGTTGTTTGTTGTAATTCAGCTGCACTGATTCATGTCATGCTTTATAATTGTCTCTTTTTGGTCCAGAGGAATGGGTGCGTCCTGTGATGAAGAGAGATAAACAAGTGCTGCTTCACTGGGGATATTTTCCTGACAGGTTTGTTCTGAGCAGCTGTAAAATAACATGACCAACACACAACATTGTTCACCCAACTGAGAACTGTTGCCCGATCTTATTTTAGAGGTGTTTAACAGTTCCCACTCAGTATTGTGTTTGTGGCACTTTTGTTTTCTTCTTCCACCATCCTAGTTTTTTTTCACATTGCTCTCCCTGTTGTGGCTTTACAAGCTCAAACATGAAATCATTCCTGTGGCTTGACCTTTGACTTTGCCCCTCTCACTTCATAGTTACGACACCTGGATCCCAGCCAGTGAGATTGAGGCTGCGGTGGAAGATCCTCCGAGCCCAGAGAAACCCAGGAAGGTACTTCATTTGTTTTCACACTGTCCATATTTATGCTTCTTTTATTCTCTCTTAAGTGCAACAATGCAAAATCTTGTTTGCACAAACTCTTGACCATATAAGTATAAAGTGAGGGTGTAAATCTGTAATTTCATCATGATACGATATGATCTCAATGGACCACGATACGACACGTCTGCCGACATCTCAAATCTCCCATGATTCCATTCAATTCAATATGATTCAGCAGCCTGTAATCGATATGAAATGATCATATGTGCCATTATCACACAATCAGTTATATTTATATCAACTCACAAAAATATTATTTGACCATTTATTTTTGTTCAGTCTTGACTCTACCTCCATTTAAATAAGTATTGCTTGTTGCAGCATTTCACTGTGTCTGTGGCAAGAGCCTTTTTCTTTTTTATCCTCTCCGTCTCTGCTCTACCTTTTTTTTTTGTGGCCTATTTTCAGGGCGTCACATCTAAACTGATTAGTACAGAAAAGCAGGTACAATTTCTGTGCTTTGCCGAGGGATCCTGTGATGATTTTGAAAAAGGTCTTTTCATTGGTTACTAATAAAGATAAAAGTCCTGTGTTTTTCTGGACAAAAGAATTCAATGAAGTTAATTTCATGCACCTCAGCTTTTTTAGTTATACAAACCTGTGAGGTGATTGTTGGCGGTTGTTACTCCTTTCAGGTTTTTCTCTGTTTGCAAGACATCCAAGAATTTAGAAAGCTGAGGTGCATGTTGACAAAATTCAAAGCAGCGTCAGAAGCTTGTGTATTCAGAGCGTCACTCGCTCGAGGCACTCGGTGCTCATCAGTACATGATAGTGAAGGCAGTGAAGCAGTGAAATAGTTAAGAGCAGTATTTACACAACAATGAGCACACTGGGTTGGTTCACTATCAATCCTCCTGTCACTATGTTTTCTCACAGTGAAAACGTCTCTTCCCTCAGACCAGAACTTCAGATGAAATGAAATCCTAAAGCAATTCAAATCTTTTCTTCATTCAGTCTTTTTCTCTGTTGGTTTTATCCAAACCAGAAATCTTTTCTTGTTAAAAACTGTTAAATGTCTGGTTGTGGAGTTTCAATTTGATTTCTGACCAAAGCCTCAGATCCACGGTTTTTTAAAACAAATATGGTCTAGTTTGTCTGTGCAGCTCTGCAACACTATGTGAAGTTGGTGACATTTCACTTAAGCTATTACAGTTATAGTTTTAATATTTGGGGGTACAATATGTGGTCTTTGTTCACAGGTCCATGCCAAGTGGATTTTAGACCTGGACCAGTATAACGAATGGATGAATGAAGAAGACTATGAAGTGGGCGAGGGCTGCCCAAAGCGGAAGAGGATCTCTGCCAAGACCCTGACGGATGAGGTGACCACACCCGACGAGCGGCGGGACAAGAAGCCCGGCAGTGCCAAGAAGAGGAAGCGCTCGCCGTCGCCCTCCCCCACCCCTCCACCTCAGGAGAGCAAGAAGAAGAACACCAAGAAAGGGTTGGTGACCACACCTGTCTCAATGCACAGACTCAGATGTTAAAGAATGATGTGATGCTTCAGGTGCCTTATGGAGTCTTTTAATAAATGTTGTCCTGACAGACCAACAACCCCGTACACCAAGTCTAAACGTGGCCAGAGGGAGGAAGAACAGGAAGACTTGAGTAAGGACATAGATGAAGCATCACCTGTTCCAGCATCCGAAGAGGGAAACCCAGCTAAGACAAGTACACCAGTCCACATATGTGCAAAATATAAACAAAAATCCCATTGAATGACCATTTAATCATATTCCTTAAACTAGTTGTCTGTCACTGGCTGATATAATACTTTATTTTTGCAGATAACACTAAGAAAGATTCGGATTCAACTCCAGTCAAGGGAGGAACGGATATGGGTGAGCAGATGTTTTTTGTATCACCAACAATATGGTCACTATTATTTGGGGGGAAAATGCTTCCATTTGTGCTGTTAGCAACTAAATCAGTGACCGGTTCATTATATCATTCTTTAATTCATCAATTTACTACGTTTTTCCATCTAAGAGCACATTGTTTAACATGAAGATAGAAAGAGAGTGCATGTCATCACTCATGTAGTATAGGGTTACCCGAACCCTAACCCCATCACTCAGATACTTTTATGTAGATATTGTTGCCATGTGTATGCATTATCTAACCTACCTGTGTGTAGTCATACATTTATATTGTTTTCATATACATGTGTCTATTTTGATTTGTTTTGTTTATTATTACTTAATGTACTTGTGTATCACCCTGTTACTGTTTATGTGTGTAAGAACTACTAGTTACTGGAGGTAAATTCCTTTTATGCACGTACTTGGCCATTAAAACTGAGTTTGGTCCTCAGAATAAATCCTCTTGTGAATTAGAGTATTAACATGTTGACAGTTCATTTTCTGTTTTATTTCACATGTCCCTCTTTTGTGACTTTAACAGACGAGCAAGAGGATGAGTCCATGGAAACAACAGGGAAGGTAAGGTAGTTTGTATATGTGCAAGAAAATATGGTAGTGTGGACAGTAAATTTATATAACATCTTTACTATGTGTGTGTGTGTGTGTGTGTTTGAACAGGAAGAGGAGGAAGGCTCCCCGAGTATCAAGGGTGAACCAGTGAAAGGCTCGGACCTTCATGAGGACAACGTGACTGAGCAAACCCACCACATCATCATCCCGAGCTATGCTGCCTGGTTTGACTACAACAGGTAAGATTAACATTATTTTCCCCCTACTTTTGAAAGTAATGTGATTTCACAGAGTTTTTAAATTTCAAACATGCCAAAAAAGTGAGACCTAAAATGTGAACTAGCTATTGTGTTGTGTGGTTGAAAAGAAAACCAACTGGAGATTTTTGAGGTGACTGGAAAAGTCAGAAATGAGTCATCAGCTGTGAGTCCTCATACTGTCATCGTTTTCCCTCCAGTGTTCACGCCATCGAGCGCAGAGCCCTGCCAGAGTTTTTCAACGGAAAGAACAAATCCAAAACCCCTGAGATGTAAGTATGTGGTATCTTTGATGTTTTTTTATCACAGATATTTGTCTGAAAGTTTTGTCTGACTTACAAAGGTAACCAATTGTAGTACAACAGTATCTCCTACTTTTTATATAACATTTCTGTGTCTACCTCTATCCTGTGGCAGTTATCTGGCGTACAGGAACTTCATGATCGACACCTATCGACTGAATCCTCAGGAGTACCTCACCTCCACCGCCTGCCGCAGGAACCTGGCAGGAGATGTTTGTGCAATCATGAGGTAAGTGAAGCCTTAATGTTACGAGCAGAATATTTCAATTAAGTTTTATGTTGTGTTTACACAGTTGCATGAACACTGCGTCTCTATTCCTGCAGAGTTCATGCCTTCCTGGAGCAATGGGGTCTGATCAACTACCAGGTGGACTCAGAGAGCCGGCCCACACCCATGGGTCCTCCACCCACCTCTCACTTCCATGTCCTGGCAGACACACCATCCAGTCTGGTTCCCCTGCAGCCCAAGACATCCCAGGTCCATATACGCTCATACACAAATGCACACATGCCCACTGATTTCAGGGTATTTTACATTTGTGGCTCTCTTACTGTCTACCTTTAGACTCCTGCTACCCAGCCAATGATGTCATTCCCAGATAAAGTGAAAGATAAACCAGCAGATCTGCAAAACTTTGGGCTGCGGACTGACATGTACAGCAAGAAGAGCAGCTCTGCAAAGGTACAAGTGCAACAGGATGGATGGCAGAAGGATTCTATTGTAATTTTCAACTAATTGTAATTTCAGTGTTTTTTCACATGAATAAAGCAGTGGTGATGTTTTTCTGTGCAGAGCAAGAGTACAGTAAGCTCCATGAGGGAGTGGACAGAGCAAGAAACACTACTACTACTTGAGGTACAAACTGTTCTTCAAATCAACATTGTTTCAATGAAACTACGAGTCATAAATACCTAGGTCAAAAAGGAACAACGTGAAAATGAGAGTTAAATCTAGTATTTATTTTCCTCAGGGTTTGGAAATGTACAAGGACGACTGGAACAAAGTGTCAGAACACGTTGGCAGCCGTACACAGGATGAGTGTATCCTGCACTTTCTGCGGTTGCCCATTGAAGACCCCTACTTGGAGGACAGCTCCTCGACTCTGGGACCACTCGCCTTTCAGCCGGTACCTTTCAGCCAGGCGGGAAACCCTGTCATGAGCACAGTGGCCTTCCTCGCCTCTGTCGTCGACCCACGCGTGGCCTCGGCTGCAGCTAAATCTGCTCTGGGTGAGAAGTTGCTTTTCTTGCTGTATAGACATCTTCTTTTAAACATAATGGACATTAATTTGTAATTAATCAATTAGAGAAAGGTTATGAAACATGAAATGTATGTTTTTCCATTATGAAAGCTTTATTTAAACTTAAAACCTTTCAGGTAATAATGGACATTGTATAGAATGCAATAATTATGTGGTACACAAATAAAGAATTAACATCTGAGGCACGTAACATTACTCAAATCCATGAGGTTTGATATTGTTATATCAACGCTGGAATCTGTCTGTGCCTCTCAGAGGAGTTTTCTCGTATGAAAGAGGAAGTTCCTGCAGCTCTGGTCGAAGCTCACGTGCGACGAGTGGAGGAGGCAGCGAGAGTCAGTGGCCGCCAGGACCCCCTGTATGGCCTGGAGGGAAGTGGGATTGCAGGAACTGGCCTGGAGGAGGGAGAAAGACCTGGTACGATGGACACATACACATACACATACATTCACACGTACAACATAGATATAGCCTGTGACTCTACTTCTCTCTCGACCCCAGAGGAAAGCACTGATGAAAACAAGAATGACACCCAATCAAGTGAAGAGAAGAGAGAGGCCAAGGTATGACGCACGCTCATTATAACACAGAATCTGTTTTCCTATGGCTTGTTCAACTTTTTTAAAAGTTTGTGATTGTTCTGCAAAAATAATGTGAATGAAGTTCTTATGTTTCTTAATGGTTAGAATTCAGCTGAGGTATTACTATGAAGCTCATTGTGCTGTGTTCACTTCCCCACGCAGGACAGCAAAGATGGAGCCATTGAAGAAGAGGAAAAACAGGCAGAAAATGGGAAGAAGGAAGAAGAGAGAGGAAGAGAACCTGAAGGAGAGAGGGAGGCAGACAAAACAGAGTCAGATATGGGTATGAAAGTGCAAACTGTATCGCTCAGACACAGGAAATCCTGTGTTCCTGTCAAGGGTGAAAGAACTTTTCTTCTTCTTTTAGGTGATGGGGAGAAGGAGAAGGAGGGAAAAGAGGGAACAGAGGAAGGACAAAGAGAAGGAGAGAGTGAGATTGAGAGGAAGGCCAAGGTAGAGCGTGATGTTGGAGAGGGGAACCTGGCCACAGCTGCTGCATCTGCTCTTGCTGCAGCTGCTGTTAAAGCCAAGGTAAAGTCATTGATCACAAGATCCCTGCTGCCTGTGTCCTATGTCATCAACTTTGGTTTCACCTCCTGCACTCTCTTCACAGCACCTGGCTGCAGTGGAGGAGAGGAAGATCAAATCTCTTGTGGCTCTGTTGGTGGAAACTCAGATGAAGAAGCTGGAGATAAAACTGCGACACTTTGAAGAACTGGAAACCATCATGGACAGAGAGAGGGAGGCTGTGAGTGAACGGCTCTGGGGCATGAATTTTCAGTAGTCCGCTTTTTTTACATTCAAAAGCCTTTAACATATTTCTGTGTGTGTGTGTAGCTGGAGTACCAGCGGCAGCAGCTGCTGGCCGACCGTCAGTCTTTCCACATGGAGCAGTTGAAATACGCTGAGATGAGAGCTCGTCAGCAGCACTTCCAGCAGATTCAGCACCAGCAGCACAGCCAGGCCGGGGGCCCTCATTCCAGCCAGCCGGCAGCAGGCCTGCAGCCTCAGGCCCTGGCAGCAAGTCAGCAAGCTCCCAGCACACCAGCACCGCAGCCGGCCGCCAGCCCCGCCCCTCCAACCTCTTCTGCCCCGGCTCCAGAGTCCCAACCTCCTCAGGGTGCTCACACCTCGCCCCCATGTCCCCCAAGCCAGGCCCCGGCTTCCCACTCCAGCTCCAGCACTACACCTGTACTTCATGGTGAGTACAGCCTCACTGTCCCGACACCGTTCTAAATATAATCACAGTGTTGCAGCTTTAATGGTAGTTTTGTAAATAAATGGCTTTATTTATACACTTACAGTTACTCTCTTAACTGTGCAGTATTCACTCTGCTATATTCATTCATTTTCTATATTCATTCAGAAACATTATCTCCTTTGTGGAGGAAATAACAGCAAGTCATTGTCTAATCAATTTGATGAATATGATAATTCATAATTCATAAGACAGCAACTATCAATTATGTTATTGTTATTTTGTGATATGTTTTCTATAAAAATGTCTGATGTAAGAAGATGTGACCAGCAAAGGGTTGAAATATAATAGTTAATTGTTTAGTAATTTTTCATTTAAACAGCTATCAATTATTTTCTCATCAAATCAATCTGCTTCTTTTGTTAATTGTTAATTGGTCTTTATAACATGAAAACAACACAAATAGAGAGTTTTTTTAATCTTTTCATTAAGTTATAAAAAGTTATGATATAGTTTTTTGCAGGATTATGCAGAAACTTGGTGGCGTGCTGGAATGATCGTGGTTACATTTTTAACGTGAATCCAGTTAAAGTTGCGAATCATGTAATTTACTTCCTTTATCTGCCATACCTGGCATTTTTTGATATTTATGTTTTCTCCTTTTCCCCTCCATCCCCTCCTCACAGAGCCCAACGCCCCCCTCTCTGGGGAAACACTCCACCCTGCAGCTCCAGTCCCTCCACCACAGTGAGAGATCGACACATCTCCTGAGAATCCGAATGACTCTGACCACTTTGAATCCTGCCTGTATCATCCGAAATGAAGGAGTCGTAAACCGAAGGAAGAGACACATTTTCCAGCCTTTGTTTCTTTGTTCGTTTTTCCAACAAGACAATTGAAACCACCTCTACTAAAAAAGACCTTTTCAAATTGAACGGCCCAGTGAAGAGAATCTGATTATCATACTCATGCAGAAGCTGTTCATCCCACGGTCGACTGGACAGCACCATCTCACTTCATCGTGTTTATGTTTGACACCAGAGATCCGGTGAAAGATGAGGGTCTCGCCAACATGCTGGCACTCAAGGAGAAGAAGAGAAAAGACTCATCTTGAATTTTCAGTGTTTTGGAAGTTGTTGCATTTATTTTCCTGCAACGTTTTATCACAGCTTATGAAGTGTCACGCTTCATAACATCTCCAGAGGCCCCCCCCCCCCATATTGTAGGTACTAATTAAAATATATGTAATAAGAAAATGCACTTTTAATATGTTTCCCTAGGTCTCGCTGAAAGACTTGAAGCATCCATGAAATTGAACTTTAGCACTTAATCCTTCCGTTGTCTTAAAATAATTTTTCATGCCGAAGGTTTTGGAAACTCGATTGGGAATATTACTTTTTCCTCTCTATTTTTAATTTGTATAACATGGACAACGGTCACTCTACAAGTTCTGGCCTGAAGGTCACATGTCTAAAAAAAATCTAATATGTGATGAATGGAAAACGTTGAAGTCAGAAGCCAGTTTGAAATTATTTGTTTGGATGCAGTTAAAGACTATGTACTGTAAACTGGAGTTTCTGTTACAAACACATCTTTTGTTGCCCGGTAATGAAAAATGTGGCTCTATCTCGACAGTATTAGGTCTTGAAAAGACTTTATTTTAGTGAATAACGTCCCTTTTCCTCAGCACTTATTCATGTGTCAGTTGAGGTGCGTCAGTGTTGCAAATCTAGATGAATTTAAAGCATCCAGGTTGTAGTTTTGTGAGGAATGTAGTGAAGAAATGACTGAAATAGACGTTCCGGGAATAATAATGATTCTGTCTGCGACCACAAATATGTTTATAAAATAATTTGACTTTGTCTTAATTGCTAAACCAAAATGTTTTTTGTAATCATGGTATTTTATTGTGGCTGCTCGGGAATTGAAGTCGTTTATTTTTCCGCAGCTTATTTTTCGCTGGTGCATCATGGAAGAAATGTCAATGCTGTCAAAGAAAAAAACAAGGGACCTCGCACCTTAAACGGCTGACAATGGAGAATTGTGTCCTTAATATTTGCAACAATATCCTCACTTTTTATCCTATCGATTTTTATATTTTTTACTGTCCATTTTTCCATCTTCTTTCTTTGATACGTCAACATTGTAACTGTATATTATTACCTTTGTAGTCGATATTTACCCTCTCCACTGTTGTGTATGATTCAGACAGGTCAGTCGGATCCGTCTGAGATGTGACTGTGAGCATGTGTGTATGTGGACGCATGCCATCGAGACCTGTAAACCATATTACCATTCAGTTTTATTTTTAGTGCCATTCATCGTGTGTCACCGGGTTTGAAGAATAAAAAAAAAAAGAAAAGAAACATGCTTCATTCTAGACGTGACACATCACGTCAGCGTCATGAGATATATTCCAGTCAGGTGGTGAACATTTACAGTTAACGTCCATCCAGCCAGTATTGCAGTCCTCACCACAGTCGTGAGCAGACATGGACTTCTTTTATCTGTGTTATTACTACATTGTGTGGATTTTGTGATATGAAATATGTGTCTGTTCAGTTTCTGTATGTTTTTCACTATGCTGAAAGTAGCAGCAATTGCATTATTATATAGTAGAAATTGATTTTTTTTTCCTCAGTAAATCATCACATTAGTGCTGACAGTTACTCTGACAGTTTGTATGGGAAGAAGAAAAAAAAAAAGACTGAAGCGGTTCAGGTTTTAATTACAAAACGTTGGGGGGAAAAAATAAAGATGTGAAGAGGAGTTGCTGTGTAGAGTGGTTGTGCTTTTGTCCGCTGCTTCACACAAATAAAAATCACACAAGGAGATTAATCTGCAAAAATACAAAGTAGTTCCACAGTTTGTCAGGATGCTTGTATGATTGTTTGTCAATTTTACAAGGATTTGCTTTTGACATTTCTATTTGACATGTTTCCTGTCCATACAACAGATCAGAGAAATGTGTACTATATTTTGTCTTCTATATATTTTAATACTGTTTTCATCAATTGTTTATTTACATCTGGGAATATTTTCTCCCTTAAATGTAGAATGTTTTACTAAATTGTTACAAATACTGCACTGAGAATGTCCTAATATTTCCCCATCATTTTATATAGTTAACATTGATATTGACTGTCAATAGTTCCAATACAGTCTGATACAACACACAGACCTGCAGTTATGACAGGGCAGAAAACACACACACACACATACACACGCACGCAAGCACACACACGCACAAACATGCGCAATGACTTCATGTACCACTGCAGACGTGATATCTATAACCTCTGAAACGATATTCGAACAGACACTTTTAGACTTTTATACTTTGTAGATGTTTTATTTAATACTGTTATATGTAACATGTCACATTATCATATCCATCCAAGAAAATATCGACAAGACTGACAGCGGCTGATTGACAAAGATGACAGAGGTTAACTCATCGAGGGACCATCCTGCCGATGGAGCCTGCAACACTGAACAAGGTTTGGAAAATGGGATGAAAGGGTCTCGTCACATCAGACAAAAAAGGCACTTTTGAAATCAAATGAAGACATCTAAAAAAAAAAAAAAAGCAGACTTGTTGGAGGTAGGAATGATGTGGATGGGAGGGCAAGAACAACAATACAAAAACATTTAGGAATCAAATTAAAACTGGACGTGTGTCTCTGAACTCCTCAACCGCTCATCACCATCCGCACAAGTTCTGTCAGGAGAGAGAAACACAGAATCAGAATTTAAACCCAAGGCGAGTCGGAAGGACATCAGCTCAACATAAATCATCTGTCAGGATGTGAGTTCTCTCCTCACCAGCCACAGTCAGCAGATCTACTCAGTATTTGATACATTTTTAAAGGAAAAAGGAGGTCAACACAAAAATATATAAATATATAATCAATATTAAGGTGTAGAAGGAAAGCTGGCAGCAGTAGCCTTGTCAGGGTCACTGAGCTGAAGCCAGGGGAGGAGGAGGGGCGCTGCAGGAGAGAGAGGTTTAAGGTCCACAATCAGGAATTGTAACTTCAAGGCTCAGAGGCCACTGAATATAAATACAACAGTGTACATTTTTTCAAATGCTTTAAATATTTGAAGATATCTGCAAGTCTCGTCCATGAGGAAGTCCTTCGTATCCGCTGCAGTGAGGTTTTTAATGAACGTTGTTGTTGACTCTCACTGATGATGTTGATTATTGTACTAATGTTGGTATTTATGAATATGTTGATGTTGTATTGATGGTACCTTGCTGCTATGCTTTTCACTACTGAGACCTGTCGGATTTTCTGTTGCCTGTCCTATGTGAAAGTGACATTCAGTTTCCCTCTTGAGGGCTTCATAAAGTATTTTGTATCTTCTATTGTGTCACACATGTAGTGTTCTGGTCATGTTTTTTCTTTATTTGTGACTGTAGGTTTTAGTATGACACTGTTGGTGAGTACCTGACTGACTGCTGGAACCAAACCTGACATTTTTGGGGTAAAACAAAGTGACTGTTTCTGCTTCACTGCAACATCACTGCGAGCTGAGACAAGTCGTCTGCGCTCTCTGGGTAAACTTGAGGCCCGGAAGCAGTGGTGAGTTCCTGAGCTGTTTCTACACCAGATTCTGGAGATCAACAGCGAGCAGAGCTTTCAGGGGTTTGTTCATACATTTGTTCAGCCGGACATGATGTGGTGGACAAAGGCTGTGAGGCAAATACTTCCATTGTTTTGCAGTATCTTTATTCAACCAGCTGCACAGTACTGTACTTGATACAGTCTGGTGCTGTTGTTAAGCCATTAGATATTTGTGTGGATTTTACCTTCATAGTTAATGCAGCCATTGGCGTCTTCATGTCCTGCTAAAAGAGTCTCCACCTCCTCTTCTGTCATTTTTTCACCTGGGACACAGACAAGTCATTTTTTTCTATTTTAATTAAGGCACAATAAAGACAAGAAGGATTCTCTACCAGAGGAGACGGCAGGCTTGATTTTTGTTAAGATAAGAAGCATGACAAGAACACAGACCGGCTTTATTTACTTGCTGGGAGGACTAACGCTGAAATCTTACCTAGTGTGGTGAGGACATGACGTAGCTCTGCTCCCATCACTGTTCCATTTCCCTCCTTGTCAAACACTCGCAGACCCTCTACGATGTCCTCGTAGGAACCTTGGTCCTTGTTCTTAGCGATGGCCTGAAGCATTGGCAGGAACTGTTCGAAATCCAGCATCTTGTGGTTCATCTCTGCAGGTGAGTTAAAACAAAGGGAGATGTAAATTCTAGTTTTTGGCTATGAGTTATTTCCATTGCAAAATTTAATACTCAGCTTGTATTATAACAACCAGTACATTGTACTAAAACTGTCCAACTTACTCTAAACCAAAGCAATGATACTATAATAGATAACAGATTTGGTTTCATCTCGAGAAGAGCACGTCACAGAGATAAGTACCTTCCAATTTGGGGTTTCCCAGAACTTTGAGCACCTCTGCATTGACAGGGTTCTGTCCGAGGGCACGCATAACATCCCCACACTGGTTGTAGGTGATCTTCCCCTCACCAGTCCGGTCAAACAGGAGAAAGGCCTCCTTGAACTCTGACATGGGGACACAAAGGGTTATGGATGTTAGAGGAGACACTTCTTACAGCACACACATGCAGGTAACTGTGCTGATGGTAGGCAGGTATAATATCAGCTCATACTGTGTTGGTGATAACAAACTGAATCATAAACCAAGACAAATCTAGCTGTGTGACGATATTAATGAAATGTCATTATCAGAACTATTTCTATTTTTACTACTTCCCACAACCTGCAGATGTTGGAATGACCTCCAGATGTTTATACCCTGGAAGCAGGGTGGTGGGCCGATCGATAGTCTCGTCATTAACCCCTTTAAAAATTCAATATTTTATTATCAGAATGCTCCTCCGAAATGTGTTTCTCAGATGACGTACACTAACAACAAAATTAAACAATGCATACACTATACACACCTATTGTATGAAGTAAGTGGCTACTGTGCAATTGATATTATTACTTCCTATAACATGTAGTACTCAGTCCACACAGGTACTGAGGAGTACTTTGAAATAAAATTTTAATTTAACATAATACGCACCTTGAAAACTTGAGTCATGCACTTCACCCACGATCTTTGAGCAGATATGTAGCAGTCTACCGTAGGGTCCAGACAAAATATTATCATTTATCCTTGTTCTCACTCATGAGATATGATTATCGAAATGCTGGTGCCAAATATCTTTTATTTATTTTTTGCCAGTTCACGTTTACTTTACATTGGAATGATGGCAACTGTGGACACTGACAAGTTACAGCTCGCTTGTTACAGACTAAAGAGGCGCAGAGATAAGACTTTGAGTACTTTTTGTACATTGACTCATCTCAGTTTCTGTCTAACTCTGTGAAACTGAAAACAAACTGCAGTGAATAAATGCACAAATCCTGCACGTTACCTCCTTAGGGGCATTTAGTATCTTGCTTCAGTGAGACAGATATCATGATTTCATTTTATGATTGTGTAGCAATAAGCCCATTATCGCAGAATCCCTGTATCGTGATATTATTGTTATATCGCGTATCGAATCGTGAGTTACCAACAGTTCCCACCTATAGTCTCTCCACTCGCACTTTAGGCCAAACAGAGAGACGACTGTCTAACACTCAGTGCTATAGATTAGACAAACCTCCAACTCATCACCTGAGGCTTGTCTTGTTTATCAGTGGGTGGGGGTGGGGACCGTTAAAGCAAATACTTTCCCTTAAAAAAACCCATCCTGTTCCCACTCCTACAACCAGACTTCTTTTATGATCATCAATGATACTAAAGTGGTAGCTCTCCAGTATCTTTGCAGTCTCTCTTATCTGCTGCTGTTTCAGTGAGCGACACAAAAGAAAGGTTTCGGTGTTTCCTCTGCCACGCCTTTACATACCTCCACCTGGAGAAACACACACACACTGACTGTATCATGGCTGCTGACATGTCAGTGTGGAGTTTACATGCAATAAACATGCCTTCACTAAAATGTCTTTTTGCAGGTTGGTACAACATTGTGACATTTTAACACTGTATTTGTTCCAGTTCCAGCTCCAGTGTGTAAGATTTAGGTGAAAGGAACTATTGGCAAAAATGTAATGGAGAATAATCCTCATGATGTTTTCACTAGTTCCTTTCATCTAAATTGTATGAATTGTAGTTTTCCCTTTATATTGAAATACTTTATATTTACATCGTGGGGACCCTCTCTACAGAGGCTGCCATGTTTTTTACAGTAGCCCAGACTGGACAAACTAAACACCTTTTGAGTTTTAATGACAACTGAAGCTACCACAGGTTCTTTCTCATGTTTGGAAGGAAAGGGTGAGGTGAGGGGTGTTCAGCTGCAACATGCAACTTCAACACTAGACATCACAAAGTTCTACACACTGAACCTTTAAGTGTAAGTCATTGCAAGCACAAGAACATCGATAAGAGAAGTGCAGCTCAGTCAGCTGGTGTGATGCCTGCAGAGATCCAGAGGTTTGCAGGGACATGAGCTACAGGGTCACAAGTGATCGAGGCTTTTCAGATGATGATGATATCACTTCATGGCTTAGAAAAACAATGAGACAAATCTCAGCACTGGAAGAAAACACTCACCCATGATCTGGTCCTCTGAGAAGTCAGACTGGTTGGGACAGAGGTGCATGGCGGAGGTGGGAGGAGTAATGGTGAGACACACAGAAGAAGAAGAAGAAGAAGAAGAAGAAGACGTGAGTTAATCCTGATTTAACTCTTCACTGCGGCTGGAGGATTAACGTTAGCACAGGCTAGCACCCACACGCAGCTAGCTTAACGTGATGTGCGTTACACGGTGTTTTAATCCACGAATCACGAGCGATGTTAATGTGGATTAAAAAAAACACGCGCACACGCACGAGCTCCGGAGCAGATCGGTACTCACCATGTCTGTTGTCGGTGTGGTGAAGCGCACAGACACACACGCGCTCACAGACACAGGAGAGATGATCGTGGGTTCAGATGAAGACACCAGCCGCTCCTCCACATCCCTGATGACGTCACTGCAGCTCGGAAAGACACAGCCAATCACAGGCCCCCATTCCACAACCGAGACCCTCACCTTGTGTCAGGAGGAAACCATGACATGCATTTAACTCAGTGTTAGTAATGAACACAACTCTTCTGACAGCTGCTCAGCGGAGCTCAGCTCAACAGGACCCTTGTGGTTTTTATTTGGATCCGCACCAGATTATACAAACTTCAAAATTCAAGTGGTATTTCATTACGATCCATGAATGAGTCTCTGAGAATTAAGGGAAATGTTGAAAATGGGACCATGGGTTCTTCCTTCAGTCGCGCCCCACACATCTTCAAAACTTAATGGAAACTGGTTGATTGTTTTTTGCGTAATCATGCTAACTAACAAACAATTAAAGGTTCAATGTGTTGAATTTAATGAA